>NC_068370.1:14068338-14260838 GCF_020536995.1 Dreissena polymorpha | reverse complement strand
CAGACTCTCGAAAGTGGGCGTCGTCAGCCGGGTTTGACGTCACGAGCGACGAAGTTAGGTCGCTAGTGGTAGGCTTCGCGGATCCCTCGAGACTCTGGAAAGACGGTGTGCACCTTGGTGGCCGGAAGTACACGTGCACGCGCTCTGAAAGTAGTCTGATAGTGGGCAGGGAGAGTGCGGATGGGAACGGATGTGTCATCTTCCGCTGTTGCAAGTGTCTGGTGATTGGGACGCACGAGGGCGAAGCACATCCGGGAGGCTGCTACAGCGTCGTCACAAAACTGGGGGAGTATCTAAAGGAACATGGTATATGAACTATGTGAGCATGATTACAGCGAGTACGCAGTGATAGCACGGTATCATTATATATAGATAAGAGTATATTACTGCCAGAGATAAGCAAAGTGGTAGCGCCGCGTTCTGAAGAACTGGTGAAGTACTTGTGGATATCGTTTAAAGAAGATTGGTACGACTTTAAATACGTTAAATGTATACGCAATTTTTTATTGGTGCAAAACTCTGTTGTCTGTAACGTTTTATTAAGACGACACATAAGGACAATGTGTACATATTGAAGCTTTTAACCAAAAGTAGCGTCTGAGCAACATATAATATGATACATTTTTCAATTCCACTTGTTTTGGTGTACTTAACCCGTTTACAATATTTTGTATAACAGCACATCCCATTTGAAATATCTAAAATAAACACGCATGTATTTTCATTGCTGAACATAAAAATCTTGGATCAATTTTGTTATCTTTGATCGGTTTTCATGTGACATTGTTATATTGTTAAAAATATATAATCAAACTGCTGTTAAGTGTTTAAATTATATAGATTTTTAGGACAAACTTATACAATTTTTCATTTGGAAAATTGTATACTAAATCGTGAAAACCTCCGCTATCGGCATTTACTTCTTACTAATATTATTGATCGGGTACGTGCACATTGATGACAAAGATGATTAAAAGGGCATATCTACGCCGATAACGGTTTTATATTTTCAACAATAAAATAGGTTTGAGAAGTACTGATTTAATTTTTGCTTAACGCGTATTTCTCATGTTTTTAAAGGTAACATTACATATCAATCTTTATATTAAACAAAAGTCTGAGGGATTTTAGTTTGGTCGCGGAAAAATCAATTCATGTAGTGCTTACATCATTTTAATTGGATTAAACACATGAGTCATGCTCTGTGAAAAGGGGGTTTAATGCATGTGCGTAAAGTGTCGGCCCATATTAGCCTGTACAGTCAGCACAGGCTAATCAGGTACGACACTTCGCTTTTATGATATTTTTTGTTTACAGAGAGTCTCTTCTTAGCACAAATCCAGTTAAGGTGGAAAGTGTCGTCCCTGATTAACCTGTGCACACATGCTAATCTGGAACGACACTTTATGCACAAGCATCCCCTTTTTCACAGAGCACGGCTCATATTTTTCTAAAAGTCTGATTGAAGTGCGATCCCTTTGCAAGCGAGAGCTCGAAAGCCAAATTGGAACAGTGTATCGATAATATAGTTTTGGCATTGTGGTTATATTTTGCTAATATTGTTCAGTGTAATTGCTGCTTGATTTACTGGATGTGTGAGTAATAGGAACATGCATTGTTTAAATGCTTTTTGGTATTTCGGGGATATACCGTCCAAACAGCCTTTGTAAACAATGAAATCCCGTCCTTGTAACACATATTCAGATGCATGTATACATGCATTTTTCTGGGTTAGACAAGTTTATGTCAAGCATCGATGCAAACGTTATGAATCATGATGTCATATATTCTATAGTATTTATGTGAATATTCATTTAAATAAATTTACTGTTGTTATGTATAAGTTTTGTACTAAATATTATTTCGTTATACTGTGAAACTTTTTTTTAATTGCTGGATTATAAAATATTTAAAGCCTGTTTCATTTCAGGTTTGAAACATTTAAATGTTTAATAACATGTTATATAGTGGAATTAAACACAATAGCCATGTCATCTATACGTTTCATTTTATTGGACAACTGTTAAAATAAAAAGTTTTGTTGTAAATTATTGCCGAACTTTCTTTTTATATAACACTTTACAATATTTCGAATAAAGTTATTTTTAGCTTCAGTCATATACATTGTAGTACAGTCATATACATTGTAGTACAGTCACATACATTGTAGTACAGTCACATACATTGTAGTACAGTCATATACATTGTAGTACAGTCATATACATTGTAGTACATTCAGTTCAACATCCGTTATAGCGTTAGTAGAATAGCAATACCTTCTACACTCAGTGTTTTATTAATAAGTTTCGACTTGGATAACAGGTCATTTTATATGTTTGCACTTCTTTCTAGTCGTTATACACCGTGTTTGCTCTAATTATCCAAACGCGATAAAAAGGACTACTCCGCTTTAAAGAGACAGGTCAACAGGGTTATTAAGAAAACAATTTGTTACTTACAAGTTTTTTTTCTTAAACGGTGTTATTGCTTCAGAATTAAGCATTGAAATCGTATCCAAAAATATCTCGGTTTTTTACAGGAATGCTGATGAATAGAACATTGTTTTTTGAAAACGAAAACCACAATAGGCTATTTTTCACATGTGTTTGTAATCAAGTTGTGCATCAAATTAATTTGTGTTACGCTGGATTATGCAAATTGATACGTACTTCAACATGTTTGGTAAGAATAATCATACTATAAGTAAAAGCCTTTCAAGTAGAAGATAAAGCTCGGATATCAGAATGACCGATTACGTAAGTGTGCGTTATGCCGTTATCCGACGTGTCCTGTATCGGGCATCAAAGTATGTACACCATCATGCTTACCCCTTTGCATGCTGGGAAATTTGTCGTCTGCTAAAATGTCGTCTGCTAAAATTAACATTTTCTTCGATTTTTTTCAAAGATTACTATCAGAATAGCAAACAGTTTGGATCCTGATGAGACGCCACGTTTCTCATCTGGATCCGAACTGTTTGCAAAGGCCTTCAAAGTTCGGTTCCAGCACTGAAAGAGTTACCACCTATTTAAGCCTGCTCTATCATCGTTCATATCATATATTATATTTCATATGTCTCTATTTCGGAACGTTGCAATGAGCCCCTGAAATGAAAGCAAACGGGTTTATAAAACCAGTATTCAAATGCCTACCTGTACATACGCATGCATATACAAACCACGATTTCATATTACATAACGGTGTTATGCTGTTATTTTTGTGTATTCCATCTCAAAAAGGTGGCCGTGGTAATTTTCGAAACTTTAATATGCCCATTTAGTGACGAATAATGGAATTGAAAACACAACATTGCACGTATCATTTTATTTTATACCATCAGACAAAGTTAACATTAAAATGTTATTTGTTTATATATTTGTTCAATAGGTATACTTTAAATGGTAATTATCACACACTTGCATTGCACATTAAACATGCGATAGTTTGCTATCTTTCCAATTAAAGTCTATAATATCGGAACTAAGTTCTGACATTAAAATTATTATAACATTTTACAAAATATATTTATTGCAAATAATATTTTTCTCACTTATTAGATGAATCTGATTTGCGTGTGTGTTACAGTTTGTGTTTTCGTCGCAATTGGATACAATCCTTGTATGAAATGCGAAGAATAAGATTTATAATATGATAAATAGGATCTAATTTTTTGACACACTTGAAAATAAGCAAATTATTATTTGTGAAGATATGATCATACAGAGCACCTAGGAACAACGCAAGGTAGCACGCTCGATCGAAAGACGACAACCCCAACAGTCTTAAATCTCACTTAAGTTATCTGGCCTTGATATGTTTGTACGATATTACAGTTTTAGTGGAAAAGCTTCGCTACATAGTTTGAGTTATACATTGATAATTACATAAATATATTATATAATAATGAAAAATATAATGCTGACAGACACAATTACTAATAATGATGCACACTGATCAATCTTCACATGAAGTTAATTGCGAACGTTTGCAGCATACAACAAATGTCTCGAACTTAAACTACCAAAAACGTTCATGGTTTGTTCAGCAACATTCAATCATTTTCCACTGGTGAGCAAACACGCACTGTCGTTCTAGTGATATCACTTAGCCCTAGGATTCGCTTTCGTTCTTGACAAAATGCACACTCATACCGTCGTTGGGAGTACCCTTGAATTTCTGGAAGCCGAAGAATACACCGATCGCTATAACAATGCCCAGTATGATCATACCGAACGCCAGACCCGCCATCGAACCTTAAAGTAGAAATAACGTAGTAAAGTTCTATTCACGTGGTATGAAACGAGAACGTTTGTTTCGAAGTTTTTAAAGATATTCCCCACCATTTGGTGCATTACGCGAGGACTCGGATTATTGGCCATCACTCTTACATAAAAAGAATCATGTGGTGATTTTTTAAATCATACATGCCATCACAAGCTATTTAGTTAAAGCGGAATTCTATTCACTTATGGTGCTGTATTGTCCTCCGTTCAGATATAGTTACTATCAATAAATTACATATGGACTGGAAGCGGACGTTGAACCATGAAAAGATGGAAAAAAACATGAAAATAGGAATATAATAGAAAAATTCAAAAGAAATTAATGCTTTCTGCGCGTTTGCAAATAAGTGCACTTACAGAGTCAATCAGTATTCTTTCTTTTAAAACAAATACAAGTAACCGACTATACTGTACGTACCTCCGCTGTACCCGGTTGACTGTTGTGAACCAAAGTATTTCTGCGGGTTGTTGATATACGGCGTTCCATCAGGGAACGACTGTCCTAAAATTTCATTGCATAGAATGTGTCAATACAGTCTGCAACGAATTGTTAATGTTGTTTACATGGATTTGTATTAAAAGTATGAAAGATAATCTCGACGCCTACGATGATCATAAACGAAGCCACTGCTGCAAAAAAACAACATAACGACGCTAACAGCAATCACTACGGTTATACTGATAGATGATAAATTGATTATGATGATGATACTATTAGTTATGGTGGTGATAAGCACGAGTATGGTACACGGTGTAAAAAAACACACGTACACAGCACTTTGACTTTGACTTAAAATCTCAAAAGAGGGAATATTCAGTACGATAGGTTGTGACAAGTACTCGAACTGAAGACTCCAGTGTTGTTAAGTCACCGCGTTACAACTGTTTTCGCTAAACTAACAGTTAATCACTCACTGTTGTAGATATCGCAATACAGGTTTGGCTCAGAAGACACCTGGCCAACGTTGCGCATGGAAGCCGTGCTGAGGCGGCACTCCGATGTGTTGCCGCAGTAACCGAAGCTGGCGCAACTTGCGCCCTCCTGCTCCACGCAAAGCTTGGCGCATTGGTCCACAGGAATGTTCTGGATGATGCGGTTCGCCTGGTTCAGGAGCTTCTGACGGCTCGTCTGCTTGAAGTCCGAGATGTACTTCCCTAAATAATGTACAGCGAGCGAGATATAGAATATATACACATATGTACTTCCCTTATTATATGCAATGGTCACGATAGAGATTATGGAGCAAACAAATAATATTCATAAACACAAGTTCGAAGTAATTATATACATGGACGTATACGACTTCACTGAAAATGGGCCATTATGTAGATTGTTTCAGAGGATTTTAAATACGTAAAAATTGAATGAAATGTACAGACGTTAATAAGAATATACATTCACGGAGACTAACTTCAATGAGAATGGACAATAAGAACAGCTTCAGAATGTGAGGAGGGTGTAAGGTCTCAGCATTACTATATACATGTACACTACTAAAATCATTTTAGAAATAGTGTAAATGTTGCCATAACTACAGAAAAAATGAAATCGGTTAACTTTCTCATTGTTACTCGTCAATTGTCTAAATATACGATTTAAAAACTTCACCTAACATGGGCTCAGAATGGGTACGACATCGGCAAAGTTCAATGCACCAAAAGTGTAGAGATTATATGTTTTTCTTTACTTAAATAAACTTAAACGTGTATAACTAATGCTTTGTGCCGAGTTAACACAATTAACAATTTACCAAGAATAGTAAAATCTATAAGCGTTTGAAAACTAATCATGATAATCAATTGTCAGTGGTTGCAATTTGAACACATACACCTGTATCAATGTAGAACACACAGTGCAGTCATTGTCTGGGAAACTGGGCTTTGTGAATGTACGTAGAATGCCGTCCAAGATTAGCATGTGCAGTCCGCAAGGGCTTATCGAGGAAAACACTGTCCGACTCTACTGGATTTTCTTATTACCTCTTTTAAACGAAAAATTCCATAAAAGCTGAAAAGTGTCGTCCCGATTAGCCTGTGCGGATTACACAGGCAAAACTTGGACGAAACCTCTCCATGTATGTACATGCATTAAGTCTATTTTCCCAGACCACGAGACTCGTGTACTTACTGGAGTAGTGGTCACACATGGGAGAGTCCTGCACGTCGCTCTGGGGCACGTCAAAGTAGTGGGTCTTGCCGAGGAAGCAGGTCGAGATGCCGTCGCAGTAGTCGAAGGACTTGCAGTTAAAGCCGTTGTAGTTACTGCACAGCTGGCCGCACTGGTCGGCGCTGTATATGTTCTGGTAGATCGTGTCTGTGCTCGATAGGACCGTCTTGCCTTGCACTAGCTGATAGTCCACAGTGTACTTCTCTTGTAAAAATGGCATAGGTTGAAAAACTGTGTGCTATGTTCCTCGTTTGTACACCGATTAATGCAAAATCAGCGCAGCTTGTTTTTTATGTATGTGTTACACAGTGTTGCTTCTTATCTTACGAGAGATATTGTACATATTGAACAAATTCACCAACACAACATCGAATTCAGTCGATTTAATCATTGTTTTTGTATAGAGTAATATTGCTTACACCCTTATAATATGTGTCGAGCAAATAACACTCACCTAAAACACACATGATTTATCAGTTATCGAGCATAGCTTATTCGATAATACAATGCATTAGTATATATTGTTCTTAGTAAATGGGAATAAAAACCCTTACAATCTATGTATGAATGCAGATCAGGGCAAGACATACTTGAATAGAGATCACAAAGCGGCTTGTTAACGACGGCAGATGGTCGGGCGTCCGGATGTAGCTTCGAAAGGATGCAGTACCCGGTGTCAAAGCAGTAGGAGAACGAGTTGCACACCCAGCTCTGTTGCGACAGACATCCAGTCGCGCAGTCGTCAATGGCAACGCCAGTGATGATGAGATCGTCATAACCGGGAATGTCTTTGTTGATCTGTTGCACGAACTGGTCCATGAGCGCCTCTGGTGGAGGAAGTGCAGGTGTAATGCGATAAGCATAGTTTGAAATATGAACGAGAAGCACCAACTGATATATTGCTGGGCAACAACGTCAAAATAAACGGACGCTACATGTGTATTCAAATAATTAAAAAAGATAAGCGCTGATGTGTTGTTTTTAGAAAATACTAACATTAACCGACTAAACATTTAAATAACCCGTACATACAATTTATGAATTTAAGCGAGGGCTGAAGTTGGTTAATTCAAGACTTAAAAAATGCACTACATTTGCAAGAATATAATCTAAAATAGTAAGCGACGACTTATAGGTTTTATATACCTGAAAGCAAGTATCGTAATTTTTATTGCAAATAATGTTGGTAGTTGTCCTAGTAAATGTGCTGATAAACAGTTTCCCGCTTTCACGTTAAGTCATACTACATCTAAGGAAACAAACTATCAATATATATCTAAAATAAACTAGCTATAAAAAGTTATACATACGCGATGACAATTGTCGTTGCGCATTTTGTATCACATTGTTGTCTATTGCTCCGGCGGTGAATTGCACATTCTAAAAGGTGAACACAACGCTTTCAATAAGTGAATAGCATCAAAAAGCTACTGTAACCCTATCATTATCGGATAGTGAAGATGAAACCTTGCAACAAATTTGTCCACAAACAGTTAAACATAAATGGATATGTTTCGCTATCATAGACATTATGTTTAAATAGAGAACATTATGTGAGTATTGGAAAAAGATCAAGTTTATCATGCGAGGCTTAGAACCGATGTAGCGCGAGGCTTGCCGAGCGCTAACATGATTCGAGCCGAGCATGATAAACTTGATCTTTATCAAAAACTCACATAATATTCTATTTATCCTATTATTTCCTCCCTTTTTCCATAAATAATTGTAAAATATCGCATTGTTTTATTTTATCTCTTCGTAGTTGACAAAAACGTATTCTCCAATTTTGGAAAAACCATACATCTGATCTAAAAATAGCGATAGTATAAAGCTAAAGTTTTTACGATCGTTGTTATACTATCGATTTTCATCTGGTAATAGGATAAAATAAATTCTTTGATCATCTTGGCATCTTAATGCCAATACAAGTCACCCTGTGCAAATATTGATCTTCTGTTTTCCACGGGCAAGGCAGATGAGAGTCTCACCTGTCCGTTGATGGGCAGTGAGAACTGGAAGTCCCCGATCAGCACGGAGTTCTTCAGGGTGGTCCATACTTTAGCCAGAGGAATGCTCAAGCTCTGATAGTCAACCGTACCTAGGGGAAAGTTTATAGATAAACATTTATTCAGAGCGGCCCATACCTTATCCCGGGGAAATTTCAAGCTCCGGTAGTCAACAGTACCTAGAGGAAAGTATATAGACAAACATTTATTCGGGGATGTCCATACCTTATCCGAGGGAAATTTCAAGCTCTGGTAGTCAACCGTACCTGGGCAAAGTGTAGACGTATTTAGGGCTACATTTATTCAGCACATGATACTGCATTATCTTAATGTACAGTTTTTATTGAGCATATGTTTGCTGTGATTTAATTGATTTATTGATGGAGGAAGTTGAACCTTTCTACTGATTTTATCAAAGTTTCTTGTAAGTCATTCTCACAGCTACAGTTAGGTACACTATTTCATTAAAAATCTATATTTTACGATGCAAAAAGATTTTTAAAAATAGGACACAATATATTTAAACGCAAATTCGTAATATGCGTCGTTTGAAAATTGCTATGCGCATGCGTTAAATGCAGGCGATACATGTATGTAATGTGATAGATCATATTAATCGTTAAATTCTAATTTTGATGTTACACAATCTTCATAGAAATTTATGTCTCTCAGAAGAATATTAAAATATTCTACTGATAATCATTAAACGTATACGTGTATATCAGTTTATAAGCAACGCGTTTGAAGTAACAAATCGTTTTTATTGTAAACGAGACGAACACATTCAATCTTTGGTTCAATAATAATTATTTTGAAAATGTCGCAAAAAAATTTCTAATAATCTAAATGGTCTTTTTAAAACACTTACGTTATTATAAAATAAACTAACAATTGTATTCACAAACAAACGGTGTTTGAAATACTCACGGTGATACTGTCATACTCACTTCGCAAAGTTACATGTCTTACATCTATAACTGTATTAAATCAACTGGACCATGAATTGTGATTCAAACTAAGGTAATCTTAAAGTCCCTATCAATTTTGGAATATTCATGTACCATGTGTGCATGTAATATTAAAACGGAATGGGATTTAAAAAAAAACGTCCGGTGTTATTGGTTATTAAAAAAGAAATCGCGTTGTTATAAAAAAAACTCACGGTGAACATGTGAATTTGTGTAATCAGATCTTCACTGCTAGGTGTAGACAAGATCGGGACGTCCATGCCGAGACAGACAATTTTTAGCCGTTTTATACCCTCTATTACTTCGGTTTAATTTTTAAATGACGCTCACTTTACAGCCATTTCACTAACAAAGAAACTAGCTTTCATTTTGTATTAAAATTCGCTGCATATCTCGACTTAACTCGCTGCGAATTTTCTAGCTAGGCCATTTCTAAAAAATATTGTAGCGAATAAAGTCGAGATATAGAGCGAATAATAATACGAAATTAACGCTATTAACTTTCTTGCGGATGTAGCTGAAAAGTGAGCGGCATTAAAAAATTAATTCAAGTAATGAAGGCTATAAAACGGCGAAAAATACATGTCTCGACATAGACGTCGACATTTTGACTATCACGTGATTACCCCCATGGTGTTTGTAACCTTACATAAGTTGGTTTAAACCTCAATCAAGCCCATTCGGGATTAAATACAAGGTAATTGAAACGTTTACGGTTTATAGAAAAACTGTTGGTGTAATTTACAAAACGCTAACAGTATTGATGAAGAAACCTCGCGGTGCTGTTAAAATTGAACATAACCAAACGGTGAAATGGAAAAACTTAAAGAAATGTTGAATAAAAAATCATGGTTCTATTAACAATTCAAGAAAAATCAATCAGATTTTTATACATTTATTTATTTTTTAATTCACGATATAACAAAAAAGCATCAGGTTAAAAAAATGTATAACGAGTTTAATTTCAAAAACTCAAGGTGTTATGAAACAAAAAAAATCATTGTGTTGTTGAAAAACGAACTGTGATATTGAGGAAAACGAACGGAGTTCTTGAACAAAAATACGCATGGTGTTAGTTAACAACCGGTTTTATTAGTAAAAAAAGCGGAGTTTTTAAAAACAAATTACAGTAACGGTGTTTTTATATTAAAAAGATAAATGTGTGTATCAAATAAAAATGACATTATTGAAAAACGATAGGCGTTATTTAACAACGATTGGTGTTCTTTAAAAACTAAATGTTTAATTTACCTTTCAAAGCCTTATTGACTCGCTTTCGGTATTTTTTTAGACAAAAACCGGCATACTTTCAAGACATGTTTACGGTTTTATTTCAACCAACTAGCGGTGCAATTAAATAGCATAAAGGAACACGTAACGGTATCAATCACAATAAAATGAGTCGAGTTCTGAAAAAAACTGGGCATAATGCATGTGCGTAAAGTGTCGTCCCAGATTAGCCTGTGTAGTCCGCACAGGCTAATCAGGGACGACACTTTCCGCTTTTTTGATTTTTTTCGTTTAAATGAAGTCTCTTCTGAGCAAAAATACAACTGAGCCGGAAAGTGTCGTCCCAGATTAGCCTGTGCGGACTGCACAGGCTTATCTGGGACGACACTTTACGCACATGCATTATGCCCAGTTTTCTCAGAACGCGACTCAAATAGTTACGGTCATAGTGGTCACACGTGGCCGTTCCGACGATTTGACCCTTCTGTGCGTGGGTCGTGCTCAGCGCGCAGACGCTGTTGCTGAGGCAGAAGTCGAAACTCATGCAGCTTCCGGTGAGATTACTTCCGGTGTTACATGCGCGCGCACAGTCGTCAGGACTTGTAACGGAGAGCGTTGCGTCGTTGGTCGTCTGTTGGTACGAGTTGGACATCTTGGTGAAATAAGCTGAATATACAAACAATAAGATGCGTATTCTGAAGTCGTTTCATCAAATGTGTCTTGTTCTGTGAAAATCGGACAAAATGCATGTGCGTAAAGTGTCGTCCCAGATTAGCCTGTGCAGTCCACACAGGCTTATATGGGACGACACTTTCCGCTTTGTCATAAACATAAAACAACATTAGTAGACACAACGTGACTATTGATAAAAATGCCCATTGACTTTGCTACGGGCTTGTATATTAAATTTGTGCACGCAAAGTTAATGACTGTTGTACATTCGTGTATTGCTTTTGGATGCCCGGTGATTTAATTTCGAGTGACATTAATCTCTCAATAATAATGCAATTCGTACCGATATTGCTGAATTATATGATATGAATACACTAAAATAATCTTACATAAAAATGTTCAACATATACGTGTGTCTAAGACTGCAACTGATAACAACTTACAAAATAGGTTTCCGTTTCCTACATGGTGTATGTACACCTCTTTGTGTAGTTTTAGTCATCGCTGAAGACAATTTTATTTGTTCACGCAACGGCAATTCAATTGTCTACAAGTGTTTATAAAACATCGCAGTAGACAAGCATAGTTTATTTAACCCAAGGGCGTTGTATATGTTTATTCGTAATTTCATTAACTATCGCAATTCGTTAGGGAGGCGGAAAACTACAACGGGCGAGGCATGGTCAGGGGTGATAACCCCAAAAAAGGGTCAGGGTAAGGGTTAGGGTTAGGGGTCGGGTTAGGGTTAGGTTGGGTTCAGGCTAACCCAAACCCTAACCCGACCCCTAACACTAACCCTGACCCTTACCCTAACCCTCTAACCCCCCCCCCCCCCCCTTGCGCAATACCATACCATGCCTCGCCCGTTGTAGTTTTCCGCCTCCCAATTCGTTATTTCATTAATTATCGCAGTGGACAATATTATTGTTTACCCATGGGTGGTGGCGCGTCAAGCAGCGTAGCTACAAAGTAGATATTTGTAGGGTCAAACTTGAAAGTTGGCTTCTGCACGCGGATTGGGTTCACGTGCGCCAATCGCACGATCGTCTGTGTCACCGCGCGCACAAACTGGTTCTGATACTGGGCAATACTCGAGTCCCAGCTTCCTGCAAAAATGTCATAAAATGTGGTTACAAAACAGTGTTAATGAATTAAACATATTCTTACTTTTGTATTATTGTATCTTCATTCCAGTAGCGTGCACCGTAGCTTGTTCCATCTCACATTGTTTAATAAGGTGCAAATTAGATTAATATTGTCTATACATATAGCATACGATCTCAATATAACGAGCTTTTATGGTAAATTTAACGTACTTTAATGTCTACCGTTACATAGTAGTAATATGGTAATGATAATATAGATATCTATGTTCAGTTCTTCCCAGTATGTAGCTACTATTAAAAACAATCAAGAAATTTTTTCGAGAAATGCGAATGTCAGGGGTGGTATTCCAGAAGCATCTTACGTTAAATTTTATTCTTATCCTTAAATTCGGAAATTTTCTGAAGTGTTTCATTTCATATTGCAATAGATTTGCATCAAGATATACATTTAAATAACATCATTATACCTATGTTATTTTAGAAATACAAAAAAAATATGTATTTCCTTATTTAATAAATAAATATAAAACATTTAAATTTTGAACTTAAGTGAAATTATTTGAGAAATGACTTAAGATGTTTCTGGAATACCACCCCAGGAAAGCGCAGACTGCAATCTGTCTAAACAAGTTCATTTTGGGAGAATTATTTACCTTCGTTTTAATACGGGGGATTCGACGACCATCGCATTTAACCCATTTATGACTAGTGGGCTCTCCCATCCTTTAAAATTGGATCAATTTATTTCCAAAATTAGGGATGTCTATTATATTTATTTATATATTCAGAATATTTCTACAGAAATTCCTTTAAGCAAACAGCGCAGACCTGATGAGACGCCGCATCATGCGGCGTCTCATCTGGGTCTACGCTGTTTGCCAAGGCCTTTTTTCTAGACGCTAGGCATAAATGGGTTAAATCAATAAATTGTTCTATCATTTCTACGCAGTTGCTTACCTGGCCACTCCAAGATGAAGGATTGTTGTGAGTTGGTGTCATAGCAGCTGGTGACGTCAAACCTGTTGAAGGAGGGGTCTTCTGGCACCCAGTTGTAGATGTTGTACGTTGCCTGGTAAGCTACCTGAAACCATGTCAAATATTGCGCGTTATTCAACGATATCATTTCCTTCACGAAATCATATGAAGTTTGAGCAAATAAATAACATTTATATTTTCAAAACTAACGTGCATTTGAACCAGAAATTAATTTGTGTTGTTTTGTAAAAAAAAGAGAATGGTTTCACTGGTTATGTTATGAACGGACAGTTACACTTGCAATGGGCTGGTAAATATATTTGAATTGATATTTAACCTTGCAATGCACTATTTATTATCTTTGAATGGATATTAAAACTTGCTATTCGTTAGTATATATTTACGAATGGAGATTTTAACTTGCACTACACTGGTGAATTTCAATATATGAACATGCAATTAGCTTGTGAATATTGAAAAATTGATATTTTAACTTGCAAGGCTCTTATCAATAGATAATAATACGATGGTGAATAAGATTGCAGGGACATTAATCCATTACAATATTCCTGGAAGAATTTAAGCTGCTCGAGACAAAGCCTAAAAGAGTCTTTTTAATCCTTTGCATGCTGGGAAATTTGTCGTCTGCTAAAATGTCGTCTGCTGAATTTCTAAAATTTTAGCATTTTCTTCGATTTTTTAAAAGAATACTATCAGAATAGCAAACAGTTTGCAAAGGCCTTCAAAATTCGGTTCCAGCACTGAAATAGTTAAATTACGTGTATGTGTTCCAACTCACGCTATCAGGTGTCGATATGACCAGCTGTACGGGTGTGTTCTGAAGGATCGCGGTTTTACCAATATTGTTCTGTTGAGTCCAAGAATTCTGAAGTAAGAAGCAATATAATGAATGTAAGGTGGATTTATTTAGATGGATTCGTGATTTTGAAGTAATATCAATTAATCCTTTAGAGCACGACTACTCTTAGCGTGAAAAGAGCATAATCAAATTATTATTATTTCAATTATTTTTTATGTTTGGTGTATACACAATAAGTATAATCTCAATTTAAATATCAACATTATTAAACGTTTATATCGCCGTTCCTTACAACTTACAGACAGGAAGTAGAATTCGAATGTCGACGTGAAATTCCAGGGGATATAGGGAAGTGTGAAGTCCGTCCGCTTGGAGATATACACGTCACAAAGCATTCCTCGTACAGTGCGCTGAAACGCGAAAATGAAAACGAAAATGTAATCAAAGGCAAATAGTATAGAACGTAGAGCGACTAACCGATCTTCGTATGCTTGAGTATATTAACAAATTTAAGCCTATTGGACTCTCCCATCCTTCTAAACTGGATCAATAATTGGATCAATTTATTTCCAAAATTAGGGATTATATATATTTATTTCTATATTTAGAATATTTCCTTCAGAAATTTCTTAAAGCAAACATCGCAGATACTGATGAGACGCCGCATGATGCGGCGTCTCATCTGGGTCTACGCTGTTTGCAACGGCCTTTTTCTTAACGCTAGGCATAAATGGCTTAAACCCAAACAGATAGCTTAGTGAAACAACAATACAGACCGGAACACAAGCTAAGCTTAGGTATAGCGTAAAAGACTGCTTGAATAAAGAGGCGAATTCACTAACCGCGCTGCAAAAGTAAAGTATGTTTTTGCGAGCCATTTTCGATCATCGGAAGTAAGATTGATTGCTTTTTATGAACTCACATAAATTAAGAATACGCATTAAGATTAAGGTATGTTTTTTTAAATGTGATTGAAAATTAAAGTTGTTATGGTTACATGAATGTGTGTGGACATATGTAATTTCGATTAAATAACATAAATTGAGAGGTGTTGTTCTTGTCATGTTTCTCACTTGTGACGTACCAGGTTTTTTACTATGAAGTGAATTATTCGGTCGTGTCTATTTTGGATACCTTATAAATTGTGAGAACAGATTCATCCGGATCCAACCTAACCCTAACCCTTTAAGGCAAACCTTAGTGGTATTCAATATTACAAAAAAAATTCTGGACTCTACGGAATTATTCATACATTTAAACTGGAACTATTTTTATGTTCCCCATTCAATACTGGGCGAAATATTGTTTTTGCCTTGTCTGTTTGTGTGTTTGTTGGTTTGTTTGCGTCAAACTTTAACATTAGCCATAACTTTTGCAATATTGAAGATAGTTACTTGATATTTGGCATGCATGTATTTCTCATGAAGCTGCAAATTTTGAGTGGTGAAAGGTCAATGTCAAGGTCATCCATCAAGGTCAAATTTCAAATATATGGGGAATATATGTTAAACTTGTGTTTGCTGTATTGCTTTTTACCTGTCCTTCATACGAATAAGTCGTGTTGTCAAGGTAGAAGAGCTGGGATGGTGACTTCATGCGGATGTAGAATCCGCTTGAGGTGCCGGTGACGTTGACGGAGGCGTCAAAACTTGCGTTCTGAATGGGAATCATAGAGCAATTGCCCTGAGTCTTGTCGATAGCGTAGGCGATACCTGAAATGTTGTATTTCATTTAAATAAAATTCTTTTGTATCGTGGGTTTAGTGTTGAAAGGGAGTTAAATATGAGCATACATACGATCTAACAATTTTACCTTATATTAGTAAATTAAAAAGCATCCATTTTATTATATCATAAATAATAATGTGTCTTTTCTAAAAACTTAAACAATAGTAAACCATTTGATGCAACCCCTAAAAGCCATTTAACCATAATTATGTTTACATATTTAGCTTTTTGTTCAAAAGACCGCGATTGGCAGAATGAACATACTCATTTAAATAAGACATATATCGTTTGATTCATACGAATGATTTAAAACACCTATCTGTCTCTCTACCAGACTTTTAAGTGTTAATATAGCAAACACTAAAACTTCCAGGACTGTATCAGGAGAGAAATTTTATTTTATAAGCATACCGACTATATAAACATATCATGATAATACTAAGTTCGCCGCCTTGGAATGGTCAATGTTAAGTTTGTATGTGGTTTAAATCGGTTTGAGGGCTAGTCGAACCATACACGCGAACATAAGTCGATCTTACCAGTGTTATAATCGTGTATCTCAGTGACGGGGTTCGTCGTGTAATACGGGTACCCAGCGCTACTCGGTCGGTAGTCGAACCTGACCAGCTGGTACGAGAAGTCGTAATAAATCTGCAAAACGAGATGTATACAATACTTTTAATATATATACTAAATTCTGATATTTGTTTTCTTTTCAAGGGTTTTATTAAATGTATTTAGTTTTGAATTGCTCGTGGTAGTATAGTATCTTTACCCGTCTTAAAATAACACCGACTTCAGAGCTGATCCGAGTTTACACCATTTTCAGAATCCTTTGATTATCATTATTCCAACACCGTTCTGGCGCACCGCGAAAAACAATTCTATTAATATCGGCATCCGGTACAATTTTCCGAACCCGAAATTTCGCAAACTTATGTACCCCTTTTTCTGTAACATCTGCCTAATCGAGTTGCGATAAAACTTTTTTTTTATTAATAATTAATAAGTTTTGCTTGACAAATGAATTATGCAATATGCTATTAATGACGAAAGGTGGTCTTCCCATATAATTTTTGCATATTCTCGTGGAATGTTTCGTTTTCCGATGGGATTTTTCGTGTTTTCATATGTTTTTTTCCCATTTTCTGCATGGGGTTTTCAAAATTGATTTCGCTAAGTGTGCTGATTTTCGTTCAATTTTATTTGATAGAACGAAATCCCATTTTTATATTCGAAAAACCTCTAATTGGTATATGTCTAAACCCTATGAAAAAGGCTTTTTTTAACAAAAACATTTTAATGAAAGGAATTGAATATAGATGCAAGATTTCAAGATTTATTAGGTATCATGTAAATAAAGGCCTCCGGCCAAAAATACAGCATTCATTTACAATTTCATAATGATAAAATGCAACCTTGTAAAAATGTTGTTATTGTTTTTTTGTACACTGTTGTTTTAACAAATACACATTTTCAAAATGTTACATAAATCCGTGATACCAGTGCATACACATATATATCTCCATCATTCATATATGAGAGACTCAAAAATATCATTTTTCTGCATTTTGTGACAAAAGTAGAGTCTTTCAATGAAACTATTATATAACAAAAACATTTACGTAACAAAGTACAACGAAAATTATTACATAACAAAGTTTGTTATCAATGTAAATTTATATTCCCAATGACATTCATTAATTTCGTAACATAGAATGCTAATTGTTTAATAACACAAATATCAGTGCTGCTCATTAGGATATTAAATTCGTTTCTTTGACCATTATACCAATTATACAAATAACTTGTTCGTATATCAGTGTACTGGGGACACTCAAAGAACGCATGAAATTCGTTCTCCAATACATGTACGTCAAATCTTGTTAAACAAAATAAGCATGTTCGGTTTTCGCGCTGTACGTAAAATGCCTGCCAAGTTCAATGTTCAATTTATGATTAGAACACCTAAAACGTGCAAATGCGCGACGTGACTTATAGGGTATATCTATTGTTAAATATTTATCCGGCGTTAAAATTGACTTAAACTGTTTGTAAGTGTCGCAGCGTGGAGATGCATTAATCTCATTGTGCCAGTCTTGGGTTTTACAGTCTTGTATGCGCTGTTTAAAATATTGTAAAAATATATTCATATCGCCTACGTCCTGGGAAACCCAAACAAAACCAAAACCGTATTTAATAAGAGTTCCTTCACAAATGTTGCCCAATTTTTCCTTCCAATATCGTCTAATGACTTCAGCATTTTGTAACAATTTACTGGATATTTATGGTTAGGCATTTGTAGTAACGGACACCAGTATTTTATGCATTTCAGATAATACACACAACAAAGTGATAATCGACCACATTCCCCTAAGACCACGCTGTTATTAACCGTCGAGCCGACGCCTAGGAAATATTTGCAAAATTCGATTTGTGATCTTTCAATTTTATTACAGTATTCATATCCCCATATTTCGGCCCTAAATGTGAGTATGGGCACAACCATAGTTTCAAAAAGTTTAAAAATGTCACTATGGGTAAAATAACCAAAGGGAACTTGAAACTGTTTGATAGAGAAGAATGCTTTGCGTGCTTGTGTCACCAACTTGGATTTAGCAGCTGTCCACGATAGCTTTGGGGTAAATAACAGACCCATATATTTATAGACTGAAACAACTTTAACCTTTTGACCATTTAGAAACCACGCTTCATAATTGCGTAAAGGACCACCACTACGGAAGACTATGATTTCGTTTTTTTTCTTCAGGTTAATCTGCATACCAGTATCATCACAAAATTTTGTAACAGCGTTAAAATGTAATTAAAGATTATATGCTGTGTCCGAGCAATTAGCTACGTCATCAGCGTACATCAAACAATAAATATCTGTTATATCATGTGTTATGAATATTCTATGTCTACAATGTTCCCGTAGGTAGCTTACTAAATTATTAATATATAATGAAAATATTATCGGTGAGCTTTAATCACCCTGCCTGGTACCGATGTAACAGCAGAATGGTTGCGTGATGATATTTCCGGACACTTTGATATGTGCGCGTAAATTTGCGTACATCGATTGCAAGACAATTAGGATCTTGCCGTTCATACCTGTGGCACATAAGCTGGTAAAAAGCTTGAAATGAACCAATGAATCAAAGGCCTTTTTGAAGTCCACGTATAGTACGTAGAATCGACCACCCGGTTTCGACGTATACTTTCGAATCATGCTTTGGAGACAAAAAAGGTTATCTACAACCGAGTACCAGGCTCTAAACCCGGCTTGTGACTCTTCTATGATGGTGTTTTTCTCTGCCCACTCATTTATACGGTCAGTAATTGTGCTCGAGAAAATTTTATACATAACATTTATCAGTGAAATTCCTCTGTAATTAGCCGGCTCTTCCATACTGCACGAATTAAATATTGGAACTATAATACTTTCGCACCACGATTCCGGAAATATACCTGTATCCAAAATTTGATTTAAAACACTATAATTTATAAAAAGAACACCAATAAATGATCAAAAGAGGCATTTATCGTAAAAATTATCTAAAATATGAATATCTTAAAGGACAGAGGTACTTTATTTTGTGAAATGTCGGTTTCGCCAAGTTTTTTTCGGTGGCCGTTCCGAGAGAGTTGAACGGTGTGTTAGAAATGTTATAAGTCTTGTTATAGACAGATCTTGACTTTAATATCAGCTCAGACAGAGATTTCTCCGGTAAAACACAAAGTTCTGGATTGTATCCAGGGTACCGATTCGAAAATGTCTTAATTGACGAAGAGATTTCGACAAAATAATGAGGAAATAAATGCGGCTCTTTACTTACATCCGTTTAAGAGGCGATTGTATTTGTGGATTCAACTGCCTGAATTAAGTGACTGTAAATTTTAATAACTGTTCTTTAAAAGAGGGACTTATCAATAGTGGTTTCATACCGGATTTACTTACATCCGCTTATGATCGAGTTAATGATCGGCATGACCTTCCAATGAATTAAACCTATTGCTCCATAAAATACCGGCCATATATAAACTGTACAAAGAAAGAGTGTTTCCCATTTGTTCCTACTTACATCCGCCTGGGAGACGGCTGAATTGATGGAGTCGACGATCTCCTCCCGGTACGAATACTGTGAAGTCAGCTGCGGGACCGGCTTAGGGTCCTTACGGCCCGAGCACTGCACGCCTCGAGGCGGCTGTAAAAACGGTATTAGGTTGTAGTGGAACATGTAATATGCGTGCTATGTGCACACCACGCCTTGAGGCGATTGTAAGCACGGTATGAAGGTGTAGTGGAACATGTTATATGCGTGCTATGTGCACAAAACGCCTTGAGGCGGTTGTAAACACGGTATGAGGGTGTAGTGAAACAGGTAATATGGATATTATGTGCACACAACGTCATTGGCATGAAACATGGTTTACATGTGTTCTATTTGTGTGTGCACACCACTCAATTAAGCGGCTGCAAACGCGGTATGGTGGTATAAAGGAAAATAGACCTAAAGTTACATACTTTTATGTTTACACAACGCTATGACGCGGCTCCAAAAACGGTATAGCGGTGTTATTAAACATGGGATATGGATGCTATCTGCACACCACGCCGTGCGGCTGCATGCCCGAAATAAGGGTTTACCGCAACATGGAATATGAAATGTATGTGCATACTACCTCGTTAAGCAGATGCCGACGAGGTATTTGTGTGTAATTGAACTTGGAATCGTTTTTTTTTTCACAGCATGTCACGTGAAGGCTTCAAGCGGGAAAAAAGGCGGTTAATGCCTACAATATAGGCGCAGATTTGGAGCATTGCGGAGCCTTACAACATATTCAGAGGTAAAATTCTGAGTGAAATGACGAATAAAATGTCTTATGTTTTTCGGGCGATAATTCAAAGATAAAACTATGATCCGGCCCTAGCACACTACGCTGGACGCTAGCAATATACAAGACCACACCGCCACAAGTAAAGGACGGTAACGGAACGTGTTAAAAGTATATCAATATTTATTTATTTAATTCCCCCAGTATGTGACATATACGTTTTAATATATTGTACGTTTGCGATATCCAATGAGAATAGTAGTCATGCCTTACCCAAAACTTGTCATCGGGAGCCCAGATTGCGTTGCGGAAGTCGAAGTATTCGTATATGTGGTGGAAATTTTTGGAGTTCGCCCCGTTTATCTGGGGGATGTACTGGGTCCCTTGAATCTCGGCGCGAATGGGAACCACGTTCTCGTTGTCAGGTTCAGTCCACGTGAAACTTGTGTCTTGGGCTAATATCGACATAGACCGTTCATGTGTTAACTTCTTAAAATCTGCCTTTATTTATGTGTATGCAATGCGGATTAATTAGTTAATAGAGTCATGTGCTGTTGAAACTGATGTTGTTGTTGTGTATTGGGGTGGTGGCGACTTATACCATTACATTCTTTTTAATATGCTGCTATAATTTATAGTTACTTTAAACAATAATGTTTGATACCAACGTCCAAGTTTTACGTAGTTAATCAATTTGGGAACCGCCATTTTAAGAAGAGTTACACACACGAAACCTTGTATACATTCAAATATAGTCAAGATAATTCTAATTTAGTATGATCATGTCAAGATGTAGTCAATACGACAAAAATGAGAACGGAGATTCCCTAAGTTAGAACGAAAGCATGTAACGTAACATACAATCTATCACACAGTAACAAATGATGCCCAGGTGAGAACGAAACACTGACAATGACGTCTGCTTTTTTTTAAAGAAAAAATAATATAACATTGTCGATATTAGAAAATGAACGGTAAACTAATGTACATGTAAATTTCGTCCATTGAAAGCTACCGATGGTGAAAGATTGCAAACTATTGTTGACAATTGAGCTTAAACTATGAACTACTACGTCATTGATATCAATAGTATGTGACATTGAGCGTGCGTGCGTACACACAAGTATGGTACGAATTAGATGACGCGCGCACTTAGAAAATATGTGTAAAGGAGCATCAGTACACACAATTATTGATGGCACTTTAAAAAAAAATTGCTAAACAAACAACTTATTATCACAACTTTTAAACAACTAGACAATAGTGCGAGTACCTGTGAAGAAGTAGTCGAGGGTAAAGTTGGAGGCCAGAATGTCCCAGTACATACACGAGCGCCACCAATCACACAGGATGCCTCGGATCACCTGACGGCCCATGTACGTCTGGATGTGAAGTTTAAAAGCATACTTGATATTGTAACATCAATCATCATAGTTTGAAACTGTCGATTACTGATTTCTGATATTTTGTCATTTGATGGGATTGTTCTAGTCCTATAAGATGTTTGGTAGCTGCAGGTATTTAAACGAACATAGTATTTATTGGTCTTCTTTTATCACAACTGCTTAATGATCATACATGTTCATTAAGCAATGTGCTATAACCACGAAGTGCCTGATAACGTTATCGTCTTATGGCTGTTGCCGTTTCCCTATGTTCTATTGCGACACTTTCTGTTTCATTATGTTCTATTGCGACACTTCCTGTTTCATGGTGTTATAATAAAGATGCTCGTAACTTGTAGCATATGTTCTCATGCTTTAGAAGTTGTCTAATATACAATAAATATGTATGTAAATGACATAGCCAAAACAAAAGTATCCACCAGTCCATTGGCCGCGGCAAAATGCAGTGTCTGTGCCGTGTTGTAGATATGGGGAATACCAGCGCCTGTCATTTGCATTCCAAACAGCAGTTGGTTGTCGTCATACTTCAGATCCGTGGCATAGCAGACACCGTCTGAGATAATTATATTTGTTTTAGTGAACTGAAGCCGCTCAAAAATATTATTTGCAGAACCAAAATGAAATATTATAAAAAATATATCAATCATATTATATCCCTCACACGGTATAAATGAACGAAGTTCCCTATATTAAATCTGCAGACGCGTGAACGTGACTAAGGGTTAACGATTCAGGTGTATGCTGAAAAATTGTTTTTTAGTTCTTTTTTTCTCAAGCACAAAACTTAAACAAGTTTAAGAACTTGCTGATTCGCGTTATTTCTACAATCAAAGACCAATAATTATGGATAGCTTTGTTATTTTGTCATAAGTTACAAATAAAAAGTGTAAAACCCTATAATTATTAAGCCCAACATTCTTTTTAAGCAAATTACGCCTTGTCAGAAAAGGTTGAAACCAATGTCATGCAAAGGCATTCATGATTCAAACAGCACCGTCTCAAACACCAGTTTCCTTACACACTTACTGACGTCATAGATCAGCTGATCGTTGTTGTAGTCGAAGATCATGTAGTCCTCCGAGTTGTTAGTGATCGTCCTCAAGGCGGCGCGGTTGTTCCCCTTGTCGTAGAATTCCTCTCCCACGATCGTCATATTCTTTTCGATAATGTTCGCTTCCACGCGCACTTGGAATTCATCGGGAAACGTGGGCATCGGTGGCAGTACGGTGCCATTGCCTTGCACTGAAAAGCAATCTCAGAGTATGAACACTTAAATAGGGATATGATTTTTTCTTTAATTTGATATCTCATCCCACGGACATGAACTTAAAAAGTTAAAGCTCCGTTATTCGTTGTAATTTATTAGACCGTATCATGTCGGAATTAGCTGCAAGAGTAAATTTGATTGTAATTTTAAGTTTACATTCATTATAAAAGGCATTGAAAATTGTGTTCTTAGCCTATGAATAAATATATACTGAATTGCATTGAACTGTTCTTCACAGTTGACTTCGGCTTTTTCTAAATGGGGGTTTGTAGTCCATAGGTTCCTGAGGCAGCACTGTGAAAGACCACCCATATAAAGCTAGTCCGATGGTAAATTTAGTCAATCAATATTTAGGTTTCACAATTGATAATAAAAACAATCAATTTTGTTTATTGTCGATAAACCAAATCAACCAACTGAATGTCTATCATACAGCGATTTTGTAGTGACGGGTTAAGTTTGTGTGTGGTTATTTTTTGTAGAGGTGATGGTTGCTCTGTCGTTACTGATCGGATGTTTAACGCTGTAAATAGAGCACGTATGAACAGTGACACTTGCATACAACACGATTACAACTCCTACTTACAATATGATGCTAGCATGGTGGTGTTTCTGGGCGCGCAAAATTGGCCGTATTTGAATGGAGGTGGCGGGGTGCTAGGTCCCTGACCCACCACCATCCAGACACACACCGCGAAAATCAATAATCTCCACATCTGAAAATAAGCAGATTGAACATTTCAGTACATGTGATCCAATAATAATGGGTCTTAAGTCAGTGGGCACACGATTACACCGAAACCGACGGCGGTTTTTAATTATCCTGGTATTTTCCAAATTTGCCCGATGTTTGAAGGCTTGCTTGGTCGGTCCTTATTGACCTTAGATGATTAGGAAATGTGAACGGGTCCCATGTGGGAAAATGAAGACTTGCTATAAAAAGACGATGTATTTATTGTACAGTGTGACAAGTGATTATACTTTGTTGGATGAAAGATGGTCAATTTTTTGTGTGAAAAGTTTGTCAACGTGTGTTTTGATATGTTATCGCATTGCAAAAGCAGGAGATAATGCAAATATTGATAAGACTTATAAAATTCCAGAATAGCAACTTTCTTAAATAACAAATCTTTTATATGCACAGTAAATGTGTAAATGACGAGATTGACTAATGTATTGGTTTCTTACCATGCGTTTTATTCACAATCCAATTACCCTTGTACATTAGCTTGTTCAAGTTATTTAATCAAGTTTGTGTAATATTTTGAAGAGAGCTATGCCATGTTTTTTTATTCCACATAAAACTAAAAAATGTAGAAACACGAATTTAACATACGACTATATTGTCTTAACCCTGTCTCCGTATTGCTTATCTCGGAAGGTGTATCATTACAAAATCACAAGCTTTCGTCATGGTGCTACCATGAAAGATCATATGAGCGCACCTTTTGAAAAACCGGGCTGAAGGAATGTGCTTAAAGTATCGACCCAAGTTAATCATGTAACACATTTTCCGCTTTTATGAAATTTTTCGTGTCAAGGACGTTTCGTTTTATTTAGACGAAAATCCAGTTTAGTCAAAAAGTATTTCCATGCGTTGAGTGAAAACAAGGGAACATTTTGGCCAATAGTTTACGAAATATGCTTTAAGTCCATTTTATTGAAATAGATCCACTTTTTCATATAATCAACTCTTGCGATGCAATCCATCGCAACAACACAATAACTTTATATTCCATGGGCGCCTCGCTCTGTGAAAATGGGGTTTAATGCATATGCTAAAATGTCGTCCAAGATTATCCTGTGCAGTCCGCAAGGCTAATCAGGGACAACACTTTCCGCCTAAACTGGATTTTTGCTAAGAAGAGACTTTCTGTACATGACAAATATCATAAATGCGGAAAGTGTCGTCCCTGATTAGCCTGTGTGGACTGCAAATATTAATCCGGGACGACACTTTAGGCACATGCATTAAACCCCTTTTTCACAGAGCACTGCCCATATTTATTTTTTTTATAAATCTACGTTAATATCGACTTGATACACAGGTTCCTGATATAATTTTTCCTATAGGTTTTCATGCGTTCATATTAGTCAATGTGTTGATGTATGAAATTTTACTCGGAAACAACAATAAAGTCTTCATTTTCGGTAGATTTGAGCAACATCAAACAATTTTAATAGTTGGATACCAAGATGAAGCACATTTAATTAATAACAATTAACAAAAACACTGTTGATTTTTTCAAATAGAACTCATGACGTCATTATTTTCAAGCCAAACGTAATAAAATATATCCATTCCCATTCTTCGTTTGCTGTATATAACAATAAGCGTTTATAGTTCGATTCTATGATGAAGAGAAAATCCTCGACATTTTTTATTAAATAAAACTCACATGATGACACTAAATTGCAGTTTAAATTAACAACAAAGAGTTAGCGCTTGGATGCTCTGTGGAATCAATATATGTCTGACATGATGACACTAAAGTGCAGTTTAAATTAACAACAAAGGGTAAGTTATGGGTTGGATGCTCTGTGGTATCAATACATGTCGATTCTGGCTGTAAAAATAAAGAGAATAAAAAGTACCTTACTTTTAGTACCATATTTTACGGTGTAGATGCATATCGGTGGCCTTTCAGTCAAAATGCTGCCTCTATGTTCATTCTTCGCTGCCTCTCTGCCATAAACAAGAAAAATGGATGATCGTTATTCACAAAACAGGTATTAAAATCTAAAATTAAAACCCGTAAACACATTTTGTGCAAAAAAAGAGGTGGTCCATGAGTTGAAGCTTATATCCAGCTACAGGTTAACAGTATTCCGCAGATCCAAACACTTATCACAAACTCTATCGAAGATGGAATGATGACGATGGTGGTGGAACAATCGTGCATACATGCCACTTTGATGACTTTTTAACAAAGCTTTTCCGTATTATGTCAAATATCTAATGTCATTAATATCATCTTTATGATCAAATCTTTACGTCCAATGCTCGTTATATAGTAATTTTCATCAATTTTACTTAAAAAATGCCTACTTTCGCTTTCGTTGTGGCACGGAAAGCCTCTCGATCGTCTCACTTTTCTGGCACGGGAAGCCACTGAACCTGTAGATGGACATATGCTTCAACTCATGGACCACCTCTTTTAATGCACAAATGTGTTTACGGTTTTTCATTTTAGATTTTTTACCTGCTTTGTGAATAACAATCATCCATTTTTCATGTTTATGGCAGAGAGGCAGCGAAGAATGAAAAGAGAGGCAGCATTTTGACAAAAAAGGCCACCGATATGCATCTATTCCGTGTCTTTGGCATTCTCCTCGCTGTACATGTGATGAAGATCTAAGGTAAGAATGACGACTGTTACTATCATTATGAAGCTGCTAACGGCCCGAAAGAACGAACAAATGGTCTTCGATTTTTTAATTTTTTCCGTATGAATCCTCTTTAAATTACATAGTTAAGAACATAAATCGAACTTGGTGAATAAAACTTCCTTTCTGAATGACGACTGAAATTCAAAACACAGCAAAACCATACCGTTTTGTGTACTGTACTCGTTTAACTATACACGACGCTAAATGGGATAGCACTGTTATATTATAAACCATAATAATTCAAAACATATAGGTAAACAACAATATCCGCTATTATACTACACATATGCAGCAAAGTTAAAATCCATATATTTCATATAATTACTTGGACCAATGCACTTTCCTTTAATTAAAGTTACTACAAGTAGTTTTTCAGCTATATAAATTATATTGCTGGTTTTTCTTGTAGTATCCGCCCCATGGGAGCTTTTTTCAGAACAAGGTTTTCTTTCTTTCATGAAGAACTATCTGTACGTGCATAGGACAATTAATCAAATACGTAGCGATTTCGAAACGAAGAAAACGACTGAAAATACTTCGAACAATTTTACCTTAGTGGGATATTTCCAACACAACGTTTTTCAGTTAAAATGGCGAATATAACCTTCTCATACCAATAGTGGACTCTGAACTGCTTTTGAGGAATAGAAATATATTATCAGCACAGACCTGAGCGTACGCTTATTTTATCAGTTTTCAAGATGAAACTGAGATTACAACTTAAATTGATTATAGAAATCAAAATATGTCGATTGAAATAAAGGGGGGTGGTGGCTATAGTGACATTTACATCAATTGGCAAAAATGAACACTCAAGATTAAAAACCGTAGTCATCATATATTTCCTTTGACTTTCGAATAGGCAAGTCAGTGTCAAGAAGTGTGATCAATAGAACAGATGGGTATTATGACGAGTCATACATGAATATACTAGTGCATCGATAAAAACAAACAACAAGTCGCATATGAGTTGAGATTTTGATAACCAACCTATGGGGACATGATAGTCAACAAATTTATGTTTTACGTTTATATAGAAAAAGACAATAATACGAATATGTTGTAAACAGTTTACGAAAATCAAAAGCCAATTCTTTAACGGCGTTCGTTTAAGTAACTCCGATTAATACATGCGATATATCACTATGTCTACAGTGTACACCATAGATTAAACTCCAATGTGATAACGTTATCATCGCAACACCAGGTACAAGGACTGCTTTCAAACACCGGCTACTCTTAAGAGACTCTTAAGAGACTTGGTCTAGTCGCAGTATCGGTGATCTTACGAAAAGTTTACTTCACGATTGAATTGTCTAGTTTAAAAACAAGAAGTTTAATATATTGTCAGAAAGTATCATGAAAACTGCCAATAACATGAATCCAATAACTGAAATTAAGGAATCAAATATGTTGGTTTTATATGCATATCTTTATTAATAGGGTTTTCTATTCAATGTATGGATCCACCATAACATATATTTATCCTAATCAATAATCATTTCTCTAAGCTGAAGTAGCAATGCCTATAGAATTGCATTTTCGCAGATAAGGGCCGCTGAATCGTCAAGGGCTTCCGACTACAGGTGTTGAAGATTCTAGTCTCCTCTACAATTTAATATACAACACGGACTTGGCGTTAGGTATTTAAACGAGGTACAGACCACTGGTTCTATAAAAAATACTTATATTACCATCATAGCATTATATTTTTGTATCAATAAATGATTCGTTTGAAGATTTTAACAAGCGTAACAAAGCCACTCAACTTTGATTACCAGTATGAATACCTAAAACCTGGGCCGACTTATGGTAGTCCAAACACGCTTTTGACCTTTATTAATGTTGACCAACAGTTACTGGTATCTTATGAATGTTAATAAATGATATGTAGCCCAGAATTATACAACACTCTTACTTATTGCATTACATTAACAGCAAAAAAAAGAACACGAGCCCCTTTATTGAAAAAATGGCATCTTTCTCCGCTTGATCATCCTCCTCTCTCTTAAACCAGTAAACGGGCTCTGTATAATGTCACATTTCGTATTTCTGTTTTAGGTAATAGATGACGATATTATAAAACTGATTCTATACGATAATAATACCAAAGACGCGGGCATTAAATTGTAAACATGGATATAAAACCCAAAAATGGACTGTTTTGAATATTGCAGATTTTAATAAATAAATTTCTCTAAGCGCATATAAAAACATAATTGTATGCAGCATTTCCAGTGTAACGTTCAGTACACACGTGCGTGGTCTGCTCTTGTTTTAAGTTTAAATGCTTAGACTATGTTATCATTTAAAGTGATATTATGCGCATTTTCATAAGATGCATATAATGGATATTTTGGAGCATGGTAAATGCTCAGTATTACTATTTTCTCGCAAATATCACAACTTAAACGAAAAATTGCGAATCTGAAACTGTTCTAATTTTACCAAAAGGTGAAAAGGCCCCTTTAAGCGGACATGTGATGACGAGCCGTCTGTCCGCACTCGTGTCCGTTGTAAAGTCTTTACATGAACCTGAGGGGAACTAGTCAAAAGAAAATTTAAACAATAAAAACAACTTCCCTATTTGACAAATGTGCCACGGCTGCGCAGTTGGTAGCGCGCCAGTCTGAAGATCGTGAGTTTGACCCTCACTTGGGGGAAAATCTTGTGTTAAAATGAGTTAGGAAACGGTAAATTTTCTTCAGAGAATCCAGGACATTGTAATGTTGAGAAGATTTAATGAATTTGAGATACACTACAAGTTAGGCGGCTTTTTTTAAATTAAAAAAAATACAATACATTGCTGATCCATCAAGCTCGAAAGTCAGATAAGGGTCCCGACTCTTAACCTTGAGAAGGGGTCAAGTCGCCCCCATTCCATCTCTTGCTACGCCCCCTTGTAATCGTATGAACTCGATATCTACGTTGACACATGATTACACCTAGCGGGAACATGATAATACAGCCCATGTAGATTTTATAAAGTTACCAATAGATATACATGTGTATATTTATTAAATATCGCTACAAGCAGTAAGACCTTATTTCGGGATTTTGTTTTCGTTGCAGTCTAGTAATCTATAACGTTCGGGAAATGTTGTTCTAATAATGTTTTCAAAACGGTGATGCCATATCAGAATATTACTTGATTTGTCCGTTTTCATACTATGTGTTTTATGTTAAGTGCAAACACATAGTTGTTGTTGTTCAATAATATTTTATCATCGCCGGAATCTGAAATTGTTTGTGTGATATGTGATATATACCCTTATAGGATTTTGTATTCTCAATTAAACTGCATAGGTACATTTGCAGTATTGACTTGTACGCTCATTTTACTTGTACAATTTGGCTGATCGATTTCCTTAATATCAATCACTATTAAAATCCGACCCCGAAAAGTATTGTGTGGTTTTCATTATTGTTAAACGTTTTTCGCATGTTTGACTTCCTGATGAAGACTGTACCATTACAAATAATTAAATATCAGCTTATGGTATATTCAACGGTTTGTAACATTAGATACATGTACGGTCAATGTTAAAGATCATTGTTGTTATAAAATATGCATGTGTAAATTGAAACGATGAATATACACTTACATGTAGACATTATGCTGTAAATTAACTGACACTGAATAAGACGAATAATATTTGCCAAACACTGAATGGAAGGTTAACAACGTTAAGATGTTTCGACACGGGGCGCAAGACTAGCATGTCTGTCCCAGGTCAGAATGTTGCGTTTTCGCGTCACATCAGGGAAACGTATTGTAAAAATTGTGTTTAGTGAATAAATGTGTTTAATCTGTAATCAATTTGGCTATGTAAAAGAAGCGGTTTTAATTAACAAATGAGAGTTTGTGCTCATATAGATAGTTTATACACTAAGTGTTCTTTTTCCAATGTAGACTTAAAAGCACTTACTTGTATCAAAATAATCGAAGTGCTTCACATAAACCATGTCGTTTTTAATGTTTTTTAATGCAGCATCGCAAGGCAAGTAATTTAAAACTCATTAAAACATTTCAAAACATTTGTCAATGTTACATAGTTGAGCTTGAGGGGCGTTAACAATAAACAACGAATGTTACCGTAACATTATGACCAATTATGTATCTACACAAACAAAATTCATGAAGAAGAAACCTACACTCAGCAAAAATATAAAGCACTACAGTTGAACTTGTTCTATTTTTAATCTTTTAGCTTGAAATGTCAGCTATTTGTTGCATATTGAGTGCCAAGCCCCAAACAAACCGAACCACTCATGATACCGTGTTCCGGTGCCGGATAGCTCTTGATTTAAATCGGAAAGCAAGAAGGTGAGAAACTAAGGCAGCTATATAAGTGCACATACAGTGACAAACGTATTTCGTAAACATGGCATTCGAGTTAGACTACAGTTTGTTGGTATGTGTTTGACCCATCGACGCGGACAACAACACATACCACAGACTCGAATCATTCTCCGCTGAATACCTGACGACTTGGACAAATAATTAAGGGTATTTGAAGCAATCCGTGCGAGGGACGCTAATACTGATACTAGTTGAGTGATTACTGCTTTCTTAACGGACTATTTCTTTTTTTTGTATAAATTCATTCGAAATATTACGATACTGGATGTTGCGTTCACTCCAATTATATTCAAATATAAGAAAAATTAACTCATTAAATAATCCACTTTTGTTTGATATCGAGGTCAGCGAATATATACATTTAGGGTAATCTACCCTAATCACAAGTAAGTCAACGACAAGGTGAGTCATACATTATCATGTGCATAGTCAACGACAAGATGAGTCATACATTATCATGTGCATAGTTGAAGTCAACGACAAGGTGAGTCATACATTATCATGTGCATACACAAGTAAGTCAACGACAAGGTGAGTCATACATTATCATGTGCATAGTTGAGTAGGTTATTAAAGGTTCTGATGACTTCATTATTTTTTATCATAACGCAAACTTAAACTGAAGTTTTAAAATGTTTGTTAATGTATAACATGACCATTATAGTTTGCACTTGTTTTATTGTTCACGGTTCTTATAAGAAAAAGCTTGCCGCCAGTTTGAGCCATTTTAGAATACATTGTACATAGAAATTATTTAAGTTCATTTTCTTGAAAAGTTCAAATTCATTTGAATTTACAACAGCGAGGCTACCAAAATACGTGTGTAAAATAAAGAAATAAGATGACAGTCACCTACCTTATATGATATTAAGTTGGAAAAGATCTTACTGTACTTATTGTGTTGGATAATAAATCGATGTTCTTTAAATGGGCCTTTCCACATCAAGGTAAATAGACAAATATAAGAAAAATGTTTCAGATTCTCAAATTTTCGTTTTTTGTTATGAAATTTGTGAAGAAATAGTAATATTGAACATTAACCATGCTCTAAAATAGCCATTATATGCATCTTTGGACGATTTAAAAACCTGAAAATTTTTCAAGCGTCGCAATGCGAAACGATTGAATAATTTGGAGAGTTCTGTTGTTGTCGTTGTATAATGTAAAACTACATACTAGGATTGCTTATATAAAGTATAAAATACCTTCTTCGTTGTATGAACAGGGATGGCCGAGTGGTCTTAGCGGTAGTCTTTGACTCCCAGGACTCCAGGGGCCAGTGGTTCGAGCCCACTAAACCTGAAAATTATAAAGCGTTGCAACGCGAAACGATTGAATAAATCATTTTGGAGAGTTATGTTGTTGCTGTTTAATTTTGTGAAACTACGAAGATTGCTTATATAAAGTACAAAATACGTTTCATATACATACATGGCAGGATGGCCGAGCGGTCTAATTCGTTTTTACTCCAGGACTCCGGGGGCCACTGGTTCGAGCCCTGCTGCGGGCTACTTTTTTTCCTTTTTTTATTTTTATTCTTGATTTTTAACTGGAGCTTTTTAGATCCAATGTTTATATTTCTCAATATAAAGCATTTAATGACAAACTTAAAAACATTTCAAAATCTGTGAAAAGGCCCCTTTAAGCGGCAATGTGATAAAAAGCTATCTGTCCGCAATCATGTCCGTTGTAAAGTCTTAAGATGGCCCTGTTGAGAACTTGTCAAAAGAAAATTAAAACGATTAAAGCAACGTACGTTTTTGACAAACGTGCCTCGGTAGCTTAGTAGGTATCGCGTCAGTCTCATAATCTGAAGGTCGTGAGTTCGATGCTCACCCGGGGCAAACCTTTTATTAAAATAAATGAGGAAACGGTTAATTTCCTTAAAAAGATTCCGGACATTGTCGCATTGAAACGGTTTTGTGAATCGTAATGGCACACCAAGAGTAGCAGCTTTTTATTTGAAAAACAAAAACAACTACAATACATTGCTGAACCGTTAAGTACTAAGGTCGGATTATAGTACCGGTTTGGGGAAACACGTCACCCTTGCGTTCATTGCTTCTCTTCATTATTCCTTGTAATCTGTAGAACTCGATATATACGTAAAACATGATTATAACAAGCACATATAGCGTCCCTGCCAAGTTGGTTAAGCCCGGATGAGAGGCAACACCTGCAGCAACGATGTAACTATGCCATGAGATCTTGGAGGGGATAAAGTGGCCATCCTAGTGGCATCTGTAACTGGTTGTTCCCCTACAGTAAAATGGCAACGTCAAACTGTACCGTCAAATAACAGAACCCTCAGCCTCATCAGCCATCCCAGCAAAGTCATGCTTTGCACCATCCACGCCTGACAGAAAAGTAAGGCAAAGGAAATGATGGCGGAAAAGCAGGCTGGATTCAGAAAACGGTGGGAAAAAATAACCGCAGTCATCTTTGAGAAACACCTTTAATATCAACGTTAGCACTTCCAAAACTTCATCAACCGTAAGGCAGATTCTGACCGCGTGTGACATGATGTATAATTGCAGGTTCTGTGATGCTTCACAGCAATTCATCCAAGAACTTTCCTAATACGCCAGCATCGCATTACACCTGAATGGACAAGTGGGGTACTTTTCAGGACAGCATTGGGCGTCCGTCATAGATATCGGATCTTGTCCGTTTTGTTAAACATCCTTTTGTTATTATTATGCAGGAAGCCATCTAAGACCACCACAATTCCGTCTTCGCCGATAGAAAAGCCATCTCTTACCTTAGATCCGCTCTTGACATTGACCCCATGGGTAACTCCAGCAGTTAGCTAGAAGACCACACACATATAAATAATTAAAGACCAGGAGCATACGGCAGTAAGGTAAGGGCAGAGAAATCGAAGATCAGGGTCAACTGAGCATCAAGAACAACACAAGTGCAAACAACACCATGAACGGTGAGAAGCTGGAAGAAGTGACCAGCTTCAAATACTTGTGAGCAAATCTCTCCAAAAATGGTACCAGTACCGCTGTAATGGAAAAGCAGGTCCATTAGCATCCCCACCAAACAGTGGCTCGTAGTGTATGTCCTACGGCTGTAAGATCTTGACGCTGCACGCGGACACTGAACATAGGATACAGGCATATCAACGCAAGTTAAGACGGCGACTGCAACGCATTCCTGCAAAGAGCACAAAACCAACAAATCAGTCCTGGCAAAACAACACTACTTGCTAGTCCACAAGAACCGCTCTGTGCGACCATCAAAGACGAAGGCTGGCTTAGATTGGACAAGTTACCAGGCACGAATCCCTGCAAGACTGGGCTCCAGGTCACGCAATGGTGTCGCCATCGCGGCCGGATGCAGAAAAGCTGGATGTACAATGTAAAAGAATTCCATCTCCATAGTTGAGCTCCAAGCAGCTCACAACAAACATTACTTGCCGTGGATCTCCGTATTGTTGTCTCTCATTCCTCCACCCACCCAACGACCAGTCCGTCCAATGGGATGATCATACGTTGTTGATGAAAAGTACTATGATGTATTAATTTGGCATGTCATCTTATAATAGATATCTATAATTAGACGATTAGTGCAAGTGAGTCATAACTTATCAGCATGAATAATGTCACAGTAATTGCCCGTCTGAATTTTTTTTTGAGTACACTTACTGAGGCTCGGTAAACCTTAAACGTACAAGCACCAATTGCTGTTCCACTATTGACCTAAACTAAATGCTAATTAATCTCCATAACTAGTCATTAATGAGTAATGATACTTTTTACTCATTTATATTATTGTTATAGTTATTTTTTCTGAATTACCGAATTTGTAATGTATACATACATTTCCAGTATTTTAAGTGTATGATTATGAACAATGTTGTTTTGTTGTTTTTTTTTGGGGGGGGGGGGGGGGGGTAAAGTGTACATTCATAGTGGAAAAATGGTACATTTGCATCAAAATTGCAATCGTTTCTTATGACAAACTATTTGTAAAATTGTATGCGCATTTGGCGAACATATATGGAGAAAGTATGCTGTAAAGTAACCATACCTTAACAAGAAGAAGCGACAAAACGATGTCTGTCAATTATTTTACAGCTGTTATATAACAACTAAAACATATGTCGACATGTGGCTCAACAATACCGCGTCTGACTCCGTATCAGAAGCCTGCGTGTCCGAATCACGTCAGGGTCACTATGTTCTATGTTTTGTTTAGTTTGTATATATGTAATCTTCTACTTCGTACTTCCTACAGTCAATTGCTGACTATTACAGGAAGGCCTATTATAGGCAGATGTGGACATTGTCGAGTCCGTTTCCTGGGAAGAGCCAGTACTTGGTGGCTGTGGAGGAGATAATGAGATTGCTCCCCGAGTAGGGAGCGAACCCACGAACTCCCAAACGCTAGGCGGACACCTCATCCACTACACCACCGCGACCTTATATAAATAAGTTTATGTAATTAAAAATGTTTCAAGCAGCAAATGAAATTTTGTAATTGGTGTTTCGGATCCGTTTAGCTTAAAATGTGTACCATAATAGAGGTAATGAGTACCAGGCCACACGCTTCAAAGGACAGAAAACGATTGCGATATTGTGTTACCCTCTTTCGTTAACTAAAACATACATGATGAAGTTCTTAAATGCCAATTATCACAGACATTGTGACTTCTAGAGTGTTTACAAGGTTTCTCTATAGCCGAATAAGGAAAACTGCCCCCCCCCCCTGGCAGCAATGTTATTGAACTAACCGGAACCCCATTTTCGAACTCAACTCTCATATCAAGGAAACAAATGTTCTGACCAAATTTCATGAAAATTGCGCCAAAAATGTGACTTCTAGAGTGTTGACATGTTTTCACTATATACATATAGAGAAAAATGCCCCGTCCACTGGCGGCCATGTTTTTTCACCGATCTGGACCATTTTCGAACTCGTCCGAGATGTCAATAAAACCAATGTTTTGACCAACTTTTATGATGATTGGGCAAAAATTGTGACTTCTAGAGTGTTGACAAGGTTTCTCTATAGCCAAATAAGGAAAACTGCCCCCCCCCCCCTGGCAGCAATGTTATTGAACTAACCGGAACCCCATTTTCGAACTCAACTCTCATATCAAGGAAACAAATGTTCTGACCAAATTTCATGAAAATTGCGCCAAAAATGTGACTTCTAGAGTGTTCACATGTTTTCACTATATACATATAGAAAAAAATGCCCCGCCCACTGGCGGCCATGTTTTTTCACCGTTTTGGACCATTTTCGAACTCGTCCGAGATATCAATAAAACCAATGTTTTGACGACCAACTTTCATGATGATTGGGCAAAAATTGTGACTTCTAGAGTGTTTACAAGGTTTCTCTATAGCCAAAAAAGGAAAACTGCCCCCCCCCCCCCCCCCCCCCCTAACCATCCCCCCCCCCGGCCGGCCATGTTATTGAACTGACTGGAACCATTTTCCAACAACTCAACTCTCATATCAAGGAAACAAATGTTCTGACCAAATTGCATGAAAATTGCGCCAAAAATGTGACTTCTAGAGTGTTGACATGTTTTCACTATATACATATAGAGAAAAATGCCCCGTCCACTGGCGGCCATGTTTTTTCACCGATCTGGACCATTTTCGAACTCGTCCGAGATGTCAATAAAACCAATGTTTTGACCAGCTTTTATGATGATTGGGCAAAAATTGTGACTTCTAGAGTGTTTACAAGGTTTCTCTGTAGCCAAATAAGGAAAACTGCCCCCCCCCCCCCCCCCGGCAGCCATGTTATTCAACTGACCAGAACCATTTTCGAACTCTACTCTCATATCAAGAAAACAAATGTTCTGACCAAATTTCATGAAAATTGGGCCAAAAATGTGACTTCTAAAGTGTTCACATATTTTCATTATATACATATTGAGAAATATGCCCCGCCCACTGGCGGCCATGTCTTTTCACCGATCTGGACCATTTTCGAACTCGTCCGAGATATCAATAAAACCAATGTTTTGACGACCAACTTTCATGATGATTGGGCAAAAATTGTGACTTCTAGAGTATTGACAAGGTTTCTCTATATGAAATATCTGGGCTCTGAGAATGAAAAAGAAGAAAATATGTTTGTAAAGTGTTCACTGTAATCATATCAGTAAAGAAATTTACCCAAAGGCGTCGCCAATATTTATCACAAGGGAATATTTAAACAAATCCGAACATTGCGGTTGCAGAGAAGAGGATTGTTTTTGATTGTTTAATATATTGAACATAAGTTACACCCTAGGCGAGAAAACTTTGACTTTTTAACGCACTTAATATTGGACGACATGATAGTGCATGACAAATGTTACACCTCTCTACCTTGTAGTTTAAGGATAAGTTGTGTGTACTTGTACATGTTTGCAATCTGTTTTACCTCGGGGTATATGAACATGCAGCGGACCGGTAGAATTTCTTTAACTTTGAGAGAAGATCACCCAAGGACCATCCCTGAGAAGTTAAAAGAAAATTTGCAAAGTGGTTTAGGAGATGTCGTTTATTGTAAAAAAAAGAAGAAACACTTCATGGTCACGAGACATGCGACAACGGAAACTCGAGAGCCACCCACCACATACGACTATCAAACGCATAAATTTAATGCCCAAGTGAACTGCTAAAAGCTCAACAGTATTACATCAAACAACAAAATGCTCCTCTTGGTAGAAGCGTGGAAGCTATATCTAATATTTAAAAACTTGATTGTCTTCTAATACATGACATATTTTTTTCAATTGACATCATTGATTTATGTGTCGCTTTGACTGGTGATTTGGAACGTTATTTCCAGGTGTGCGTTACGTCACTCATCAATTTGTCTATTTAGTTTATAAATCATTGTTTTTTGCAAAAACTGAGAAACCTTTTTCCATCAGTATGCACGTTTAACGTTTATATCAATAGTATTTTAACGATTCAATTTGACATCAAATGATTAATAAAAATGTAGATGATGAATAAGATTAAAGCCGCCGTAGATCCACATATGATAATCGTGTCTGTTCGGCTCTTTATATAAATGCAATCAATCGTGTGCCTTGTGTTTAAACAAAGATCTATACAAAAATATTTATAGATCATTGGTTTAGCTACTTAATAACATATAAAACGGAATAAAGCCCGAAAAGCATACAAACATTTTTTATTTATTTATTAAGTAACACAAATTAGAAAAACAGTTTCAAATTTTGATTTAATAACAAAAGAGTAGTCATAAGTTATCCTGCTTTTCCGTATTGTATTTATCCGAATCTAAGGTGCCATCCCTGTCGGTCAGTTTTAGGTAGATATTGCCCTCGTGTACGCGCACTGCATGCGTCCTCTGCCGCTGACTCCCTGCTGTCCATTTCACACTGGTCTTGGGATGGAACGGATCAACCGACTGTAATAAGTAACATTTAAGCTGCGCTCTGAGAAAACGTGGCTTAATTCAAATCATAAAGTGTTGTCTCAGATTAGGCGGTGCAGTCCGCACAGTCTTATCAGGGTCGACACTTTCCACTACCAAAATATACCATATAAGCGAAAAGTGTCGTCCCTGATAAGATTGTGCGGAATGCATATGTTAATCTTGGACGACACCTTGCACACCTGCATTAGTGTGCTTCATAGAAAAATGCCGAAATTTCAATTATTTTAACTCGTACAAATTAAAACATTAAACATTTTGATTTCAGTGCTATAATTTAACTACTTTCCTGGATCCAAGTATATGTAGTACATTTAACGGTTTACCAATGATATCAAACTAAAAAATGGAATGACTATTATATTGACTTCATGACGGAAGTATTTATGAAATGTTATTAAGGAAACCCCTTTAAAAAGCAGCAAAGACAATCATGATCTTTTCTCTGATCGCGATTGAGTTCAAATTGATAATCAATCAAAACCATCTAACATTGCGAATTCATTTTTATAATTTACCTGGTAATAATTTTGACCAGTGTCGACACACACTTTGTATTTGTGCCAAGGACATACAAGACACAATCTTCCACCCAGTTCCTGTTAAATAAATCAACTGTCTGTTATTGCAATGTTGTACACATATTCTAAATGGCATTGAAATTTATAACTCATTAGTTCTTACATGTGTAAAAGTTTGAAAACAGAACAAAATGAGTACTTAAAGAAAGACAAAATGTCATACTTATATTGCTATATAAATTTAACAATCGATTTTGCCCATGTCAGTTAACCTAAATCTTTTTTCAATAAATCTTTTATATACCTCAATGTCACCATCATAAAGAGGACCCCCTGCATCTGTAATGGTTGTGAATTCACAATAAGAAGACAACGTTTATATATAGATATGATCTGGCACGAGTTGTCATATCATACCAAATTTTATTAAACGAGTTCAGGAAATTTGTTAGTAAGCGAGCCTTTGGCGAGCTTACTAACGAATTTCCTGGACGAGTTTGATAAAATATGGTATGAAATAACAACGAGTGTCAGATCTTTTTTATCACATGCTTTTAAATGAGCAAATTAAATTAATATTTACGCAAACATAATGATAAATCTCAAATGTTGTTTACATTTCGTGACGTTGCAACGTAATTTTAGCAAAATAACAAAATACGATTGGTCAATCAAACGAAAATAAGCAAATGAAAACGCTTAAAAAGAACTAGTATATTACACATGTGTAAGGTAAAAAAAAGTTGTAATGATTATATTACATGGGAAACAGGGTGTGGCATGTGATAAAATAGCGTATATATATATATATAACAATAGCGTATTATATATATCTTCTTAAACTGTTTATTTATAAGTATTACTTGCAGTTGTTTATAATGGGCTTGTAAAAATGATTAAGATATTTATAAAGCTATACGATCATAAGTCATACACACACCCATTATAAAACGGCATCTGTATCAGTTATGAATTATATAATTATAATATTAGCAAAGTTTATCCCTTACGGTAGCATACAGAGTCCATCGCATAGTAATTGACTCCGTATTTAATGATGAGGATGTCTCTGCCATCTATCTTCAGTCGCTTTCTAGATGTTCTTCCAGGTAGTTCACTTGTGGAGCACGCCAACACCTCATCCTCAAATACATACAAACATAACGTTCCAATCAGACAGTGAATATTGTCACATGTGGAACATGCTAACATCTCAATATTTCTGAATTTGTCTAAATGACGCATTTTTCCCCAAACCAAATGGACCTGCCCCCCTCACCCAAGAAAAAAAGCACTAGAAAGTAAAGGTTGTCATTTGAGAAACATGGCAAGATCTCACCCTTAAGAGCATCAAAATAAAACATATTCAAAAAGTTATGGTTGTTTGTCACTAAGGGAACATGCAAGGGCCTCACATTAAAGCATTATCATGAAACTTAATTCAGACAGTTTTTTGATGGTGCATAATGCATATAGGGTAATACGCTCCATTGAAACAACGTATTGTTAACTGTAAACTTATGTATCATTTACATCTAGCAGCAATTAACAGGTGCAATATAGTGTATCTGTAAAAATAATAAATTGTAGCTGTATTCAATTGCGTTTGTATCAAAATTGATGTATAGACTTTCTACATCTAAGAAGTTTTAAGTGCGAGATGAACATTAAAAAAAATACATTTTTGAAGCAAAACAGAATTATTCTTTAGTATACAACATATGTGTGTGTGAGAGTATGTGCTTGCGTTCATTTGTACTGAAAAGGCTTATCCACTCTTTCCTGATATTAAACAAGATATGTGTTTGTCAGAAACACTATGTCAACTTTTGCGCCGCTTTGAAGTTATATATTTGACCTTTGACCTTAAAGGATGACCTTGACCTTTCACCACTGAAAATGTGAAGCTCTATGAGATACGTATGCATGCCTAATATCAAGTTGCTATCTTCAATATTGCAAAAGTTATTGCAAATGTCATTGACATTTGTTTGGGCAAACAAACAAATAAACACACAAACCAACAGACAGGGCAAAAACAATATGTCCGCCATTTGTATAGTGGTGGCGAACATAATAAACATTCACCAAAGGAACTGCACTATGGTTATGGTCGTTATCATTTTCCAAACGGGCAGATTTTGAGTAAGGTGGTCGGGTTTCCATGTTAGTTGTTGTTCCTGTGTCCTTTACTTGCTTTTCAATCTTTCAAAACCAAATTACGAACAAAAACCACTTTCGGAAAATCATTCTTTTATTATAGATATTTTGAATACAGAAGCATGGTCCAGTTCGCCGATATTAAGCACATTGACACCATATTTCAGAAGGCATTCTCTATACGTTCATTTAATTTATTGTTTGACAAATTTATTAATAAGAGAAACAACTAGAGTTAAAAAAATTCTTCAAACTACAAAGTAGTTACTTCCCTTTTTGAATATATTTTAAGTTTACATTATGCTCAATAATCGTATCATGCAGGTTTGTACTTTTTAAAAGAAAACACCATAGTTTACTCGAAGGCATGTGTTATACTTTAAACGATTGTTCTTGTTTTATCTTTTGGTAATAGTGGTAGGGCAAGATTAGGTGTTCACTACTAAATCCCTGAAATATGATAGAGTAAGAGACTATAGTTACAAATTGCACTGAAATAAAGGTTACATTCCACTAGAAAACGGCCGGGAAAAGGTGCAAAACAGTCGGTTTTGATTTGTATCACGTTTTTTCTTGGTTTTTACATGACATACTGTATCATTTTAAATTGAAAACATCGATTCCGCAAAGAATGGCTTTTAAGAAAATGTATGGTTATGTGAGTCTCTATGAACAAAATGTTGCATTTATTTTCGCTATAAGTTGTCGCGTTTATATTGAATTATATAGGATACATGTTTAGTATATTATGACCTAAAGGTACCAATTCACTATTCACTTTTTTAGAAGATCACTTTTGTGATTCGTCGCGCAATTTATTTGATCCGCCTTTTAACGTTATGACGTCATGACATAAGATGTATATTTAGGTCCGCAATTAACTGTCATGCGCCTTTTAACCAGTCATTTATTTTATTACTGATCTTATTAGGCTGTGCAGCTCAAGGTAAGTTAACGTGGTTCGTTCTTCTTTTTACAAGAATTTATTGTGACGTTCGGCCGTATGAGGAGGAATAGAAATAACATTTTAAAAAGAGTTATGTTTTCAACGGACGTCGAATTTGATGATTGGAGTAAAATTTCTTATTTTAAAAAGTAGCACACACTTAAGTGTTCAATGAAAATGCAAACAGACAAATACAAAGTCCAAACGAGAAAGCTAAGGTTGTGTGTCACTTGCGGTATAAGTTATCACAGTACATGTGTAATCATCATTAATAGGTTATCCAGATTATTGACGAGCAACATTAATGTGCAGTCTATTGATACATTAATTAGACGTTTTTTTTTGCTGGTATTGTTTTACCTTTTAAATACCTTTCATAATGCTTTATCAAATAAATTATCTGCATACATAAAACTGCATACAGTGCAAACAACAATTTTATAATATTTATAATGGCTAACAGGGTTCCAGATATAATATAAATGACTTTTATATAAAGTTAAAGTTAACACTGTTACTTTTGTGCATGTCTAATATGATTTAAACAAAAAAAGCTAGTAATGCACGTGGAGCCGTAGAATCGAACAACTAATAACTCAACCTTGGGAACTCAGTGTTATATTCAAAATCGTTATTCCAAGCTATTTTCCAATCATCAAATAAACGTTTATATAAAATATTTATGTAATATTAAATACTTATTTGTGGCCAGATTGAAGTATAAGAACCGAATTGCTTGCTATATCAATCATATACATGTTAATTGCTGATCAGACATAAACATTATAATTAAAATAATATTATATCAAAAGATATATATACGACATGATGCACATGCTTGATGACGTAAACATATCTCCTTTTTGTATCCCCTGATTTTTTGAAAACTCGGACGTCGACAGACGATATTATTACAGTGATATTTGAACAGTACAAATATCGTGCGTCGCCGCGACTGTCGCGCAAATTATAGAGTATCGCAAATATGTGTCTATTGTCGCGGTCTGAAATTAGACCGCGATACACGAGATTCGGATAATTAGGGCGATATTTGAATAATAAAATATCGTGCGTCGCCGCGACTGTCGCGAAAAATATCGTGTATCGCTTCGTGTGTCTAGTGCCGCCCATGATGAAAGAAGGGCGAGATTATATATGGCCTATCCGGATTCCGTATTAGAGTGACGTTCTCGCGTTCTGTCATTCAAACCTGCTAACACGAAATAACGATACGTGTCTTAATTGTCATGTCTTATTTGCTATCGTTTCGTGTCTGTGCGCATCAACTTATGGTGTTGTCGCTTCTGATTTGTAGTTCTGTGGTTTTGGCAGGTGAAACAGTCGCTTTAACTCGGGAGCGAACTAAAGACAAATTCATAATTTTCGTGTTGGCACTTATCTTTGTTATGCTAACGTGTCTTCTTGTCGCTCTGTTAACCCACCAACACGTAAGCCACCATAATAAACATTTTCTCTTCTTTTTTATTTTTTATTTCAAATTCACTGCCACTAAACAACATTTATAAAGCAGCATGTTGTACACATGCATAAACTTGTATTTGCCTAAATACAACATATTTTAGCATTCAAACGGGAACAAGGTACCTAATTAAGACTAGAAACAATAGCATATTATATGCATTATATTATAAACATGTACATTATTTATTTAAGACATCACTTACACTGATATTGTGAAAGGAGAGAGAATCAATATTAATATCTGTGATGACGAGTTGATGATGATGATGATGATGATGATGATGATGATGATGATGATGATGATGATGATGATGATGATGATGATGATGATGATGATGATGATGATAATGGTGGTGGTGGTGGTGGTGATGATGATGATGTGGATGATGATGATGATGACGACAACGACGATGATGATGATGTTTGTCAAGCAACTTTCATTTGTTTAGTATATTTAATACACAGAGATTTCACACTTTTCCCCGGTGTAGCCTCGGCGACAGAAACAGAACTGAGTTCCATCCGGCTTCACGTCGCATTGACCGTTCTGACCGCAATTCAGGCAACATTTATTTTCACAAAACAGGCCCATTGCCCCCGGATCGCATTTGCACTGGAAAGTGATCTGCTTCAAACTGTAGTCGCTGGAACATGACCCATACATGCACCGAAATCCGAACTGACACATCCGGTCGTCGCGCGGGTCGCAGCTTGTAACTGGATGAACACGCGTCTTGGCTGACTGTCGCTGTAAACGAGTTTATGTCGTATTTATGTACGATTACGCTGTTCGCAGGATTCCGAAAGTCGTGACTCAGCAGGTAGTTTGCGGCATATTGGGGACTTCCAATTAATCCTAAATTAACCCAAGTTGAACCTTTGGGTATACTATCGTATGTCATGGATGTAGCACTGTCCCAAAAGGTGTTTTCACTTGGTTTATCAAACGCGTTACTATGAACAAAATTTGCGTCATAACGCTTAAATGCAGGTAGGGCTTTATTGAAATTTCCGACGCCATCCGATATTTCCACAAACAGCCTTTCACGCGGACGTTGTCGAACTACGGGTTCATGTGCAGGGTGTCTCTTCTGGGCGTTAATCATATTTAATTGTTCCGAAATCCTTGAGCGATCGGGCTTATCCTTAACTTGCTGCCTTGTAGGGTTAACATCCGACGAGATGGTTCCGGGCTGGTCAGAAGAAGTTTTATCACACAGTTGTCCAGTCCAGCCAATATCGCACACGCATATTTGTTCCGTCGGCTCGCAGCGACGATGACGGCAGTCCAGAGACTTGCAGTGATCGAAAGACCCGTCGTATAAGATCAAGCTCCTTTTCAATCCAGGACCATTGCTCGAATAGGAAATAATTTCCGCGTTGATATGCACGACAGCAATCGTAAGACCGAAGAAAACGCGCATTGTGTTGAGATAATTCATTTATTGCTTTTAAATAATATTATTCCAGTATAAAGCGCTACTGATCGACCCTGTCGGTTATCATAGCAGTTCACTATTGTCGGGCATTTCATCTGATTCTCGTTTAGGCACAATGACATCATAGATGTCAGGTGTTTAATTAGGCTCGACAATTTACGTCTTTCATGCCCTGTACCAATCGTTTACTTAATAAGCGATGTCCTTAGCCTTTGTTTAATATTGCGTGAACATCATTATGAAATCGTTGTACACTGTCGCTACATATCATTGGCTTTACCTATGACCAGTTCATTTCTTTACAAACGGAGTACGTAACTTAGTATTAGTTTACCGGTCGTAGCATGCGCGCGTAAATGTATTACTGCCTGCATAATAGCTATAAATGATCAAACTAGTAAATTTGGCCAAGTGACCGTTTGGTAAGCATTAATCATACAAGTAACGACATCATGTACACAAGGAATACGAATTCGATAAAATACAGTTTTAATAACTAAAACAAAACAAAACAGAAAAAAAAACACATGACTGTATTAATTAATTGGATGGAACAACTGTTTAATAAAATGTTATAATTAGTTTTATTGATAGTTTTCTTTTTTCGTTCCCGGTCGCTTTTGCAAATTTCTTTGATTATTTTATTACGTTGTTGTTTGTTTTCTTGATTTAGTTTCGCGTGTTCTTGAATGTTTTCGATAGTTAAATCATTCACATTGCGAAGATGAACTCTGGCAGAAGTGTCTGCGTATGTTATAAGTGGAATGCGAAAATGGGCCTAAGGACAAATCCGAACAGTGTAACTCCGGATATCATTTGCGTCTGTATACTTTGATATGAAGCCATAATGCACACAAGAGAGACCACGAAACCATGCGTGACTTTACAGCGGACAGGGTAGCTGCTAACTTGATCGCGCGGATGCGCAAATTAGTCTGGTACGGAATCCGGATAGTGCCATCTATAATCTCGCTTTCTTTCATCAATGGCGACACTAGACACACGAAGCGATACTTGATATTTTTTCTTGACAGTCTCGGCGACGCACGATATTTTTCTTGACAGTCGCGGCGACGCACGATATTTTTCTTGACAGTCGCGGCGACGCACGATATATTTAACACGATATATCGCCCTTGTGTAGGTAGCCCAAAAGGCGGTATATCGTGTTGAATATATTGTGCGTCGCCGTGACTGTCAAGAAAAATATCGTGCGTCGCCGTGACTGTCAAGAAAAATATCGTGCGTCGCCGCGACTGTCAAGAAAAATATCGTGCGTCGCCGAGACTGTCAAGAAAAATATCATGTATCGCTTCGTGTGTCTAGTGATGAAAGAAGTACGAGTGCGACTGTATAGATGGTACAATCCGGATTCAGTAGTATGGAGCTATGCTGGCTTATGTCTTTAAAGTCATTTTCGCAATCGGCAATTTATTACACAGTTAAGTGTTGTAATTGTCAACATCTTAAAGGCACGAGCTGATTGTAAAAATAAATATTGACTCACCAGTACGTGAAGTGTGACGGAAGCTGCACGAAATATTGTGTCTTAAGTTATAAGAATTTAATATATAACGTGACAAATGAGATCCAAATATGTTTTGAATAATTGTATGACATTAGTAGATGTGCGGCGTGTTCTTAAAAGACTATTTAATATTTTGCTCTCATATTAAGCGCTTAAAACACGATAACATTTAACCCGTAGAGCAGAGTACACCGCTTTCTTCAATTGTGCACGTTTGTTGTGACCGGTATTATATTAAACCACATGTTAAATGTGTCACATATTCTAGCTATGACTCACACTACGTGACAATAGAGCATGTTCTTATGACATTGTAAGAACAAAAATACGCGCAATATTTCGTTAACAAGACAGCTACGATGATGCAAACGGTATTGAGTGCAATATCTCTTTTGTTTCGGTTGAACAAAGCAAGCATATTTGAAGTAGAATTTATGTGAAGATTAGCAGATAAAATTGTTTACACCTAAAAAAATATTATTAAAAAAAAATAACAACTGAACGTTCACATAACGTATTAAATTCAATTCATAGTGTACAAGCAGTACTTTACTTATAATGCGATTGAGATTTATTACATCATGATTGGTAGCAGCCCAGAGGAAAATGGAAGAAATGTTGCAATATATTCCGTGATCGGAATGCTCTTTATACACATTAGACCACATGAAGATAAGAACTTTTTGTGCTTGTAATTGAGATTAATCGAGTCTTGTTGCTGATTTAAACCATTGACCAACATCATTAAAGGTTATGGACCCTGCATCTCTTCATAATTAAAAGGACATATTTTAGCCGTGAAAAATAGTTCGTGTGCATTAAACATTAAAACAACAAATATATTCCACATGTAAATTGCCTGGGTCTACTATTCAAAAACGTTTGCGTCAATTTTGCTTGGAAATGAAAAGAAAATCGCACGAAGTAATGTATGATGTATGTGACGCATGTGCCGCCCTTACTGACATTTCTTAACATGTGTTGATTATTTGTATGGTTTAAAAGTTCATTTTAAACAACGTATGTTCACTGTAATTACAGAAACCCTTCAATACTAAAACGACTCGACCATTTTACAGCACTGCGTGTGGATTACCTAATACATTTTACCATGATGTAAAATTCGTTGTTTACCGTTTCATTTAATGTCGTGAGAAAGATTGACGCATTTGAAATAAATAGTGTCTGTGACAATGTAAAAGTACATTTTACTTTTTTTTACTTCATGAATCGATTTGCAAATCGTTGTTTACATTGAGATTATACAACAAAAGAGTTATTTTATCTGTGAGGCTCAAAAGGTACGTTCGATGGGTTAATTTAGTTCCCTCACTTGTTGTCAATATTGTATACTTGTATAATAGTGGCACTTCTAAACGCTTGTATAATAGTGGCACCTCTAAACGCTTATATAAAAGTGGCATTTCTTAACGCTTGTATAATACTGGCACTTATAAACACTTGTATAATAGTGGCACTTCTAAACGTTTGTATAATAGTGGCACTTCTAAACACTTGTATAATAGTGGAACTTCTAAACACTTTAAGAATAGTGGCACTTCTTAACACGTGTATCATAGTGGCACTTCTAAACACATGTATCCTAGTTGCACTTCTAAACACTTGTATAATAGTGGCATTTCTAAATACTTGTATAATAGTGACACTTCTAAGCGCTTGTATAATAGTGGCACTTCTAAACACTTGTACAATAGTGACACTTCTTAACACTTGTATAAAAGTGGCACATCTAGACACTTGTATTACAGTGGCACTTCTAAACACTTGTATAATAGTGGCACATCTAGACACTTGTAAAATAGTGGCATTTCTAAACACTTGTATAATAGTGGCATTTCTAAACACTTGTACAATATTGGCACTTCTAAACACTTTTATAATAGTGGCACATCTAGACACTTGAATAATAGTGGCACTTTTAAACGCTTGTATAATAGTGGCACTTCTTAACACTTGTATGATAATGACACTTTAAAATGCTTTCATAATAGTGGCACTTCTAAACACTTCTATAATAGTGGCACTTCTTAACACTTGTATAATAGTGGCACTTCTAAACGCTTGTATCATAGTGTCACTTCAAAACACTTGTATAATTGTGACACTTCTAAACACTTGTATAATATTGGCAATTTTAAACGCTTGTATAAAAGTGACACTTCTAAACGCGTGCATCATAGTGGCACTTCTAAACGCTTGTTTAAAAGTGACACTTCTAAACGCTTGTACAATAGTGACACTTCTAAACGCTTGCATCACAGTGACACTTCTTAACGCTTGTATAATAGTGACACTATTAAAAGCTTGTATAATAGTGACACTTCTAAACGCGTGCATCATATTGGCACTTCTAAACGCTTGTATAATAGTGTCACTTCTTAACGATCGTATAATAGTTACACTTATAAACACTTGCAACATAGTGGCACTTCTAAATGCTTGTATAATAGTGGCACTTCTAAACGCTTGGATCATAGTGACACTTCTAAACGCTGGTATTATTGTGGCACTTCTAAACGCTTGTATAATTGTGGCGCTTCTAAACGCCTGTGTAATAGTGGCATTCTTAAACGCTTGCATCATAGTTGCACTTCTAAACGCTTGCACCATAGCGACACTTCGAAACGCGTGTATAATAGTGGCACTTTTAAACGCTTGCATCATAGTGACACTTCTAAACGCTTGCATCAAATTGACATTTCTAAACGGTTGCACGATAGTGGCACTTTTAAACGCTTGCATCATAGTGACACTTCTAAACGCTTGCATCAAATTGACATTTCTAAACGGTTGCACGATAGTGGCACTTCTAAACACTTGCATCATAATAGCACTTCTAAACACTTGCATCATATTAGCACAGTTAAAAACTGCTATCAAAGTGGCAATTCTTAACACTTCTAGCATAGTGGCAAAACTAAACACTGCTGTAATAATGACACTACAAAATACTGCTATCATATTGGAACTGCTAAACACTGCTATCATAGTGACACTTTTAAACACTTGCATCATAATATCACTTCTAAACACTTCTATCATATTGACACAATTAAACACTGCTATCAAAGTGGCTCTTCTTAACACTTCTATCATAGTGGCACTACTAAACACTGCTATCATAGTTGCACTTCTAAACGCTTGCATCATAATGTCACTTCTAAACACTTGCATCATAGTGCCACAATTAAATATTGCTATCATAGTGGCACTGCTAAACACTGCTTTCATAGTGGCACTCTTAACACTATTATAATAGTTTCACTTCTAAATACTTGTATCATAGAGGCACTACTAAACACTGATTTCATTGTTGACCTACTAAACACTTGTATCAAAGTGGAACTATTAAACATTGCTATCAAATTGGCAATACTAAACACTTGTATCAAAGCGGCACTACTAAACACTTGTATCATAGTTACACGACTAAACACTGCTATCATAGTGGCACTTATAAACACTTGTATCATAGTGGCACTACTGAACACTGCTATCATAGTGGCCCTTCTAAATACTTGTATGATGGTTACACTACTAAACACTGCTATCATAGTGGCACTAATAGACACTTGTATCATAGTGGCACTATGAAACACTTATATCACAGTGGCATTACTTAACACTGCTATCATAGTGACACTTCTAAATACTTGTATGATGGTGACACTACTATACACTTGTATCATAGTGGCACTACTGAACACTGCTATCATAATGGTACTGCTAAACACTTGTATCATAGTGGCACTATGGAACACTAATATCACAGTGGCACTACTTAACACTTGTATCATAATGGCACTACTAAGCGCTGCTATCATAGTGGCACTTCTAAACACTGGTATCATAGTGGCACCACTAAACACTGCTATCATAGTGGTACTACTAAACACTGCTATCATAGTTGCACTACTTAACACTGCTATCATAGTTGCACTACTTAACACTTGTATCATAGTGGCACTACTTAACACTTGTATCATAGTGGCACTACTAAACACTGCTATCATAGTGGCACTACTTTATACCTGTATCATAGTGGCATTACTTAACACAGCTATCATAGTGGCACTACTAAACACTGGTATCATAGTGGCACTACTAAACACTGCTATCATAGTGGCACTACTAAACACTGCTATCATAGTGGTACTGCTAAACACTTGTATCATAGTGGCACTCCTCAACACTGCTATTATAGTTGCACTACTTAACACTTGTATCATAATGGCACTACTAAGCACTGCATCATAGTGGCACTACTAAACACAGGTATCATAGTGGCACTACTAAACACTGCTATCATAGTGGCACTACTAAACACTGCTATCATAGTGGCTCCTTAACACTTGTATCATAGTGGCACTACTAAACACTGCTATCATAGTGGTACTGCTAACCACTTGCATCATAGTGGCACTACTAAACACTGCTATCATAGTTGCACTACTTAACACTGCTATCATAGTTGCACTACTTAACACGTGTATCATAGTGGCACTACTAACACTTGTATCATAGTGGCACTACTAAACACTGTTATCATAGTGGTACTGCTAAACACTTGTATCATAGTGGCACTACTAAACACTTGTATCATAGTGGCACTACTAAACACTGCTATCATAGTTGCACTACTGAACACTTGTTTCATAGTGGCACTACTTAACACTTGTATCATAGTGGCACTACTAAACACTGTTATCATAGTGGTACTTATAAACACTTGTATCATAGTGGCACTACTGAGCACTGCTATCATAGTGGCACTACTTAACACTTGTATCATAGTTGCACTACTAAGCACTGCTATCATAGTGGCGCTGCTAAACACTTTAATAATAACAGTACTATTTCACACATATACGATCAGGCGTATAATCTATTCATTTTAATTACGCAATAGCATTTGATTTTCAAATATTCTTGAGTTTCAAACATTTCGAAGAAAATCGAAATTGAATTTGCAAAAAGAGTTTTTGTTCATATGAAATTTTAAATTATGTGTTTGTCCTTTTTATTTTTACATGTTGGTATGGCTTTGATGTTAGTGTTCTACACTCCTCAGATTTTCCAAAGTCAGTGTAAATTAAAAACTCAAAATCGTTTTATACTTACAGATCGACTTCATTTAATTTAATTTAAACCAACTCATTATAAAAGTCATTCATAGAGCATTTATAAACAAAATGCTGTCTGTTTTTTTCTGTATTAGCTGATTAACAGTTTAAAAAGCAATCCGTCCTAAACGTATGTTAATTGATGATAGTATTCATAGGCGGATCCGGGGGGGGGGGGCGGACGCGGCGTACGCCCCCCCCCCCTAAAATCTCCAAAGTAAAGTAAAATCATTTGATGTTTTACACTTAACTAGACCTAAATCACCTATTTAAACTTGTCAAAGCCTTCAAAATCACTAAAATCGTGGAGCTTTCGGGGAACTTCGACCCCCCCCCCCCCCCTGGACCCCCAAAACTATAAACAAGCACTTTTTTCGCATTATAAGAAGGTACTTTGATGAAAGTATATAAGGCGTGACATGCTCGAGAAGTGGTTGTCAAAGCCATCAAAATCACTAAAATCGTGAAGCTTCCGGGGGGCTTCGCCCCTCTAGACCCCCTAAACGATAAACTATTCATTTTTTGGCATTATACGAAGGTACTTTGATGAAAGTATTTGAGACGTGACATGCTCGAGAAGTGGTTGTCAAAGCCTTCAAAATCACAAAATCGTGGAGCTTCCGGGGGGCTTCGCCCCACTGGATCCCCATAACGATAAACTATGCATTTTTTTGGCATTATAAGAAGGTACTTTGATGAAAGTATATAAGGCGTGACATGCTCGAGAAGTGGTTGTCAAAGCCTTCAAAATCACTAAAATCGTGGAGCTTCCGGAGGGCTTCGCCCCCCTGGACCCCCAAAACTATAAACTATGCACTTTTTTCGCATTATAAGAAGGTCCTATGATGAAAGTATATAAGGCGTGACATGCTCGAGAAGTGGTTGTCAAAGCCTTCAAAATCACTAGAATCGTGAAGCTTCCCGGGGGCTTCGCCCCTCTAGACCCCCTAAACGATAAACTATTCATTTTTGGCATTATACGAAGGTACTTTGATGAAAGTATAAGGCGTGACATGCTCGAGAAGTGGTTGTCAGAGCCTTCAAAATCACTAAAATCGTGGAGCTTACGGGGGGCTTCGCCCCCTGGACCCCCAAACTATAAACTATGCACTGTTTTGGCATTATAAGAAAGTACTTAGATGAAAGTATATAAGGCGTGACATGCTCGAGAAGTGGTTGTCAAAGCCTTCAAAATCACTAAAATCGTGGAGCTTACGGGGGGCTTCGCCCCCTGGACCCCCAAACTATAAACTATGCACTGTTTTGGCATTATAAGAAAGTACTTTGATGAAAGTATATAAGGCGTGACATGCTCGAGAAGTGGTTGTCAAAGCCTTCAAAATCACTAAAATCGTGGAGCTTACGGGGGGCTTCGCCCCCTGGACCCCCAAACTATAAACTATGCACTTTTTTGGCATTATAAGAAAGTACTTTGATGAAAGTATATAAGGCGTGACATGCTCGAGAAGTGGTTGTCAAAGCCTTCAAAATCATTAAAATCGTGAAGCTCCCGGGGGGCTTCGCCCCCCTGAGAGCCCCAAACTATAAACTATGCACTTTTTTGGCATTATAAAAAAGTACTTTGATGAAAGTATGTAAGGCCTGACATGCTCGAGAAGTAGTTGTCAAAGCCTTCAAAATCATTAAAATCGTGAAGCTTCCGGGGGGCTGATCCCCCTGGATCCCCTAAACGACAAACTATGCACATTTTTGGCATTATAAGCAGGTACTTTGATGAAAGTATAAGGCGTGACATGCTCGAGAAGTGGTTGTCAGAGCCTTCGCAATCACTAAAATCGTGAAGCTTACGAGCTTTGCCCTGCACCTGCCAGGGGCCCTAGCGGCCCCCTTGATCCCCAGCAAATCTTTCAATATCCCGCCCCGACCCTTACCAGAAATCCTGGATCCGCCCCTGCAGCCGATCACAATGAGACGGACGAAACCATATCACTGCAGGCATCACATAAATGTGAACTAGCCACAAAAATAACAAAACACAGGCCAAACCAAGAACAGCAAAAACTGCCTAAAGCGGCGGTACAAAACACGATAAGGTGAACACACTTTTTCGTGACGGTCTAAAAAATAACCGCTTGAGGATCGCAGAGGCCGAGAGAAAACACGCACACTGCTCTCGAAAATACCGAGTCGTTGTTTCAACGTGCAGAACAAAAAAAAAATGATAAATACACCATCCTGTCAAACAAACAAGAACTCAATTTACACAATAAATACAAGAATACTAACATTGAAGATGAAAAGAGCAAAGATACACGTGCCAACGAAGCAACTCTGCGAACAATTACCAACTGTATCGGACGCGATAAGGTCGCTCTTCATGGCAACAGACTCGTGGAGACACAAAAAGAAGACGACGGCGCAAAGTGGACCAAGATTCCATTCAGAGACGAAAGGAGACACGCAAACAAACGCACCGGCGTCCACCACGCCGCCTAGACAATTGAGAGACGACCAAAGACGGCACCGATACAGTAATTATGGTCGAAGTGGCCGGGCCGATCCCGACACACAGCATTATAATCGTTGCTACTACAGACGCTAGGTAGCATGAGGGTTTTGGAAACCAAACGGTTTTAACAACGAGAAATGTTCGGAAAACTATATGATATTAACATCAAATTTAAATACCCTTGCCCTTGACATTGTAGGATTAGCAAAAAAAAACCACCTTAAACGAAAAGAAAATATTCAAATAGACGCATATACATAGTATGATAATAAATAAGGCAGTGGTTGAGTATGAGTTTTTATTCGCAACACTCATGTACACGAAACAAATACGCAAAACGAAAATATTATATGGGTCCGTCTAAAAGACAAACAAACACTCGAATTACTCAGTTTTTGTGTCTGTTTTTTGCCCCCATGTAACTCTACAAGAAACGTTAATACAGAAGAATTGTTTAAGACCGTCTTGAGTGATGTATACGTTTAACAATCGGACAGCATACAACTGCTAGTTTGCGGCGACTTTAACATCTGGATAGGAGACTAACATGACTTTATCGCATCGACGCGCTTCCGCCCCGCCAATTCATTGATACATAAAAAAAGTGTGCAAACTACCAGACATTCATTGACTGCTAAATATGTACAAATATGTTTATTCTTAACCGTTATGAGTTTGTAGTATTTTTATCACGTGACATTATCGATACAATTTGAGGAGCAAGATGCGTTGAAAACAAAACCCGATCATGTCATTCTTAAATGATCCTTTGTGATGAAATCAAAGATCGCACAACACAATGAAAATAATAACCCGGCGCGAATTAAAATTTATGATCGAAACCAAATTCTCACGGACATCATGTCGGACGCTATACACGCACAACTACATACTATAATTTCGCAAATTAAAAGTAACCAACGCGACAAAAACGAGGTAAATCTGGCTAAATAAAGGTTTTGTAATATAGTGCGGAACGAAATGGATACCCATTTAAAGCATATACTGGTTCCTATTGGCAGTAACTCAGATAAATTATACCGAGGCCCTCAGGTTGGTGGAACGATGAATTACAGTTATTATGGACCGAAATGAGTGAAGTGAGGAAAGATGGCTCAAATGTAAATAACCATGAGAAAACCCCTAGCATAAACACATGTTCACTATAAAAAGGACAACCTTCAATAGGAAAGTTCAGGAATGTAAACGACAATTCTGGGTGAGACAGCAGTCCGAACTTATTAAACACGTGTACAAATAACAAAAAAATCCGGAAAAAGATAGGAAAACTAGGAGCAGGTTGTAACAGATCTCCAAGTTTCCCTATGCCGTGGAAATTCTTACAGAAAACGGTGACGTAAAAACGGGCAAAACGCCTGTTTTAAATAAATGGAAAACATATTTTGAAAATTTATATAACCAAGGAGATAATGCAGAAACCCAAAATAATGTTAACCCATATTTCCATTTAAACTCTTATGAAAGCGACATTTTAAATAATGGAATTACTATCTCAGACGTTGAGCAAGCCGTAGAGTCTCTAAACAAAAATAAAGCGTGTGGGGTTGACGGACTTCTGGCGCAAGTGCTATGTTCGGAAACTTGCATCAAGTTTTACATGGACTGTTCATGTTCTGAGTACGCTTTGAAACGGGGAAAATACCAATGCATGGGACTATTGAACGATAACCCCAATCTATCGTCTGTATGAAAGCATACTGAAGTATACTAAACAAGCATCTAACTAAATGGACAGAGGACAATACTATTTTATCAGAGCGCCAAAACGGGTTTCGCCATAAAAGTTGTACTATACATAGATGTTGCATGAGTAATCGTTTAGTATTGAATTTATTAAACAAGTCATCTAAATAAAGATAAAAACGAGGCTTGCCGAGTTTTTATCTTTATTTAGATGACGAGTTTAATAAATTTAATACAAAATGACCACGAATCTAAGATTCTATTTATAACATGACCAACAAATTTTCTTTATATCATTATGCTCTTTTCACCATTTGTTCACATTGTAAAAGAGTTTAACTGAAGAAATTCGCTGGAATAATGACGTTATTGCGTCAAAAATGACGTCATTTCACATTTATATAACTAGTTTAATAACACCCGTGTAATAAACAAAATTGAGCGTTACGTTTTATCCCATCATCTGACGTGCATTGTCGAAATAAACCACTGTGGAATAAATTTTCCTCTATTTCGGCAGTGCTGAAATTTATAGGCCTATAGCTGTCACGCGCGGCGGAGAATGGTCATATTACCCGGAATCAACTACATGTATAAAGTAATCATTTTTAGTCAAATCGAATCAGATTCGACAAAACAAACAATTTGATACCAAGATGTAATATATTTTTAACACAAAGCGCAACTCAAAAAGCAAAAAAACAACAACATTATTTACAAATATTAAGTGCGCGTACTCGTGACGTCATTATTAACACGTCATACGACACAATGCATGTTCTTTCACGCTAGAAGCTGCAGTTGTTTAGTGTTTTTTTTTCATTATTTCTTAAAAATCGGGGACGTAGAGGTATGATAAACAGAAAAACAGGTAAGTTACTGATCTTTTTGTTATGTATTAAGCTCGGCACGATTAAAATAATGAAACAATGTTTGCTTAAAATAACTTTGGGATTTTCCGTGTAGTTCGATTTTCCTATTGTATTTTTAAAGAAATAATTTACGACTAAGAAAATTGATGGGATAAATCGAATACTAGGTCGGTGCCGAATAAAGCAAAGTTTATTTTGCTCGGCACGAAAATCTGAACCACTCGCCAAGGCTCGTGGTTCAGATTAACCAACGTTTACGGCATATGTGGACTTCGGTAAAGAATATGACACAATTGATCGTCGTTTATTATGGTCAAATTTAAGTGCATACGGAGTAAACGGCAAAAGGACGACAACACTAAAATCCATGTATTCGAATGTGCAATACCCCGTTAAAGTGAATCATTACAAAACTGACACTTTCTATGTAAAATCTGGTCTTAAATAAGGGTGTTTGCTCTCTACGCTGGCCTTTAACTTGTACAGAAATGACGTAAGTCACAGCTTTAACCCCAGTAACGTCAAATTAGATATCGACGACAAACTGATTAACCACCTCTGTTATGCCGATGACCTCGTTCTTATTGCTGAAAGCGTAAAATATTTTTTTAAACTATTAGACATCTGAAGTATTAAGAAATCTAAAATAATGAACCTTCGCTACCCAAACGCAGACAGCTCAAATGCCGTATTCACTAGCTGTGAATCAAATATTTAATACACAGACCATTATCGGTGTCTGGGACTCGTAATAACAGAACATCTAGACTTTAAAGTACCGCTAAATGTGTAGCTAACTCAGCAACATGTGCCCTGTGGTAACTCATCTCCGGAGATAAAGAGTTCGGAGGGATGCCGTTAGATGTCTTCGACAAGCTCTACGTTACAATAGTATGACCGATCATCAGCTACGGAGCCGCCATATGGGAAACTAGGGGATTCTCCCGCATGAACGCTGTACAGCATCACACAGGAAGAAACTTCATTGGCGTCGGCAGGTATACACTGAATGCGGCTGTCAATGGCGATATGGACTGGGAACCTCCGATCGTGCGTCAATGGAAGTGCATATTGGGAAACTATTTCCGCTTTGTGAACATGGACAACACGCGACTGAACAAACGTGTTTTCGTTTGGTCGTATCGTAACCACAAACGTTTCAAAAATATTAACATAGACATAGAAAATATATTGTCATCAAACAACATCGAGGGAATATATACTCACAATGTAAAACCAAACTCCACATGCAAACGGATAACCGATCAAATGGTGACTCTTATGTTTGAGAAATATAAAATCAACTGGAAAACATGTGTAAACACCGCAAGAGGCGGACGGAATAAATTAAGAATTTATAAGACATTTAACTAACGTTTTAAGACTAAACCAAGGGTAAGACGAAGTGCTTTAGCTAAATTTGGAAGCGTGGTTGCACCCCTTAGAATAGTTATAGTAATACGAGGGAGTACCCGACCATGAACGGACTCTCACCGCCTCACATATAAAGAAAACATAGAACATGTGTTTATACAACTTGTATGACATAATGCGCAAAGATAATTTTGTTTGATAGTGTTATGAATATTGAACCTGGTTTCTTATCTCGTGATACTTCAGAACAATTTTGTCAGTTAAAGTCTAATGAGTTCTTTGTTAAATACACTGCCAAAGCCTGCTATGACATGTTCATACATCGTTAAAACTATTTATATTTATGATACTTTTATACTTTAATGTATCTGTACCTTTTGAAATGTTTTAATAATGTTTATATCACGATAAATATGTCCATAGTCTTTTGTAACTTAAGTTGAGTGGTCTGCCTTCCTGCCCGCCTGTCAGCCAGCCTGCCTGCCAGGTTGCCTGCCTGACTGCCAGCATGCCTGCCAGCCTGCCTGCCAGCCTACCTGCCAGCCAGCCAGCCTGCCTGCCTGCAAGCCTGCCTGCCTGCCTGCCAGCCAGCCTGCCTCCCAGCCTGCCTGCCAGCCTGCCTGCCTGCCAGCCTGCCAGCCTGCCTGCCTGCCAGCCTGCCTGCCCGCCCGCCCGCCCGCCCGCCCGCCCGCCCGCCCGCCCGCCCGCCCGCCCGCCCGCCCGCCCGCCCGCCCGCCCTAACCCGCCCGCCTGCCCTCACGCCCTCCCGCGCTCCCTACCGCCCGCCCGCCATACGGCAGCCCGCTCGCCCGCCCGCCCGCCCGTCCGTCCGTCCGTCCGTCCGTCTGTCTGTCTTTCTGTCTCATTATTAATATCATCCAACAATTTCATTTACAATATTATTCCATGTTTTACAGATTTCCTATTTGAATTGAAGTACTGCATATATCATTGTTTTATTAATACACACGTTTATACGCTAAATGAATAATGACTGGTTTTTATTTAAATACTGTACTTTAACGACTTGAAGTAAAAAAATTTAAAGACATGGCGTAAAATTACTACAACGTGTACGTTATACACATATAACCACCTAAAAATTAAAAATAACATAGAAAATAACATAGAAATAACTTTATCTAATAAATCAGTGCCTAATTGTGTACCGAGGCAGCTTTATTTCAAACTGTTATATGCTTGTCGCACTCTAGTCACTAATACATTATCGTGAAATTATTAGATGTCTTAGCATTTTTCAATGTGACAGATATGGTCAATACATCAATAACATTAATTTGAAATATACGCCTACAGAGGAAAACATTTATACGTTCAATTAAATTTTTAATACACGGGGTCGACGTCATTTTTATAAACAAAAAATGCAGTAATGTTAAAGAAATGTGTTAAAAATCAGTTTACCAGTTTGCCATTTTATTTTACACTCAGCACATTTACAAATGCGATATGAGGTACAATATTACAAATACAGATACAAAATACAGGACAGACTGCGGGTATACACAATTAGTATGATGTGTGTTAAATTTATCATTTACACAAGCATAAACAAATAAATAAGCATATGAACATATTTATATGTATCTAGTGCGATCATTCTGCAAAAAAATCAACAAAACATTGACAATAACTTGTTGTGTGGCTAATGCATTCTGTTCAAAACTTCATTCAAAGATTTGCCAAGATGCAATAGTGTGTGTTTATTCTTTGCGTTCATTAAGGCGTCAAAACTTACGCAATTACTGTTCCTTATATATTTTTGAGGTATTGTGTTCGTAATTCGTTAAATACAGTACATTTACAAAGGTAATGAAACAAACCATTACTATATATCAGGTATGTGAAGTCGGCTGTTAGATGTTAGTTCTTCATCAGCTGTTTAAAATAGAAATGCATAGCTATGCATCGTCAGATGTTAAAAAGCAAAACAAAGCAATGCTCCAGATCTTCACCAGCTTTTCATGACATAACAAATAGCTATGCATTGGGTATTTGACAGGTTTTCAAATAATAATGAACAGCTGTTCACCAGGTCTTCGTCATGTCTTCAAATGAAAATTAGTGTATGCCGCCAACTTGAGCCGGGCTGTCAAATATCATAAGGCATAGCTATGCACTAGGTGTTCGATACGTTTTGAAATTACAATAAAGAGCTGTTAACCATGTGTTCACCAGGTATTCAAATAAAAAATGGTGATTACCGCCGTATTGAGCAGTGTTTTCAAGTAACGTAAGGCATAGATGTGTGCTGTTACGTCGCCTAATGCATTGCTGTGCACTGGGTGTACAATCGGGTTTTAAATTAAAATGAAGAGCTCTTCACCAGGTGTTCGCCAGGTATTCAAATAAGAAAATAGTGATTACCGCTGTATTGAGCAGCGCTGTTAAGTAGCTAAATGCAGTGCTGTGCACTGGGTGTTCGATAGGGTTTAACATTAAAATGAAGAGCTCTTCACCAGGTGTTCGCCAGGTATTCTAATACGAATATGGTGATTACAGCAATATTGAGCAGTGCTTTCAAGAAGCTTAATGAATAGCTGTGCACTGGGTGTTCGATATGGTTTAACATTAAAATGAAGAGCTCTTCACCAGGTCTTGGCTAGGTATTCAAATAAAAGAATGGTGATTACAGCCGTATTGAGCAGTGCTTTTAAGTAGCGTAACGCATAGCTGTGCACTGGGTGTTCAACAGGTTTTTTAATTAAAATGAAGAGCTCTTCTGCAGATCTTCGTCAGGTATTCGAATTATGAAATGTTGTTGCCGTATAAAGCCGGACTTAAAAGCATTACAATGTATAGCTATGCACTAGGTGTTCGATACGTTTTCAAATTAAAATGAAGAGCTGTTCACCAGGTGTTCGCAAGGTATTCAAATAAGGAAATGGTGATTACCGCCACATTGAGCAATGCTTTTAAGTAGCGTAATGCATAGCTGTGCACTGGGTGTTCGACATGGTTTAACATTAAAATGAAGAGCTCTTCAACAGGTGTTCGCAAGGTATTCAAATAAGAAAACGGTGATTACCGCGGTATTGAGATTGGCTTTCAAGTAGCATAATGCATAGCTGGTCACTGGGTATTCGATAGGGTTTCAAATTGCAATGAACAGCTCTTCACCAAATCATCGCCAGGTATTCCACTGATGAAATGTTGTTTGCGGCCGTACAAATCCGTACTTTTAAGCATCACAATCCATAGCTATACACTAGGTGTTCGATACCTTTTCAAATTACAATGAAGAGCTGTTGACCAGGTGTTCGCCATGTATTCAGTATGCGAAATGTGGATTACCGCCGCAATGAATAGTGCTTTGAAGTAGCGTAATGCATAACCGTGCACTAGGTGTTCGACAGGGTTTTAATTTAAATTGTAAAATAAAAAGCTCTTCGCCAGATGATCGCCAGGTATTCAAATAAGAAAATGGTGATTACGGCCGTATTGAGCAGTGCTGTTAAGTCGCTTAATGCATTGCTGTGCACTGGGTGTTCGATAGGGTTTAACATTAAAATGAAAAGCTCTTCACCAGGTGTTCGCCAGGTATTTAAATAAGAAAATGGTGATTACCGCCGTATTGAGCAGTGCTGGTAAGTCGATTAATGCATTGCTGTGCACTGGGTGTTCGATAGGGTTTAAAGGGACTGTCAACCACAACGACGAAGAAAAGAAAAGTTGTAAAATAGGGTATTTTTTACATTATTAGTTTATATTGATTAAAATATCACGACTGGTATATAACATTACTTGAAAAAAAGTTGTTAAGTGTTCATATTTTCAGTATATTCGGTAATAAATTTTACTGGGTATGTCTACCAGGTAGCTACCAGCGGCCAATTGTATAAATCTGGATAACTCTTATCCAGCGGATAACTTTTGGTTATCCTATCATAAAATTGAAGATAGCCAAAAGTTATCCGCTGGATAAGAGATATCCAGATTTATACAATTGGCTACTGTTTACTATAAATAACGCCTGTAGATTGATTATCATTGTCACGTGGTAAACCCAGGAATGCAAATTGTGCATGGGTAGTGAATTGTATATATTTTATATATAAAATTATCAATCTACTTGCGTTATTTATAGTGTGTATATCATTATGTCAGCTATTTTCGCGATATACTTTCGATTTCACATCGCGATATTTTATTACAGAATATACTGAAAATGTCAACTTTTCTCAAGTAATGTAATATACCAGTCGTGATATTTTAATCAATATAAACTAATAATTGTAAAACAACACGGTATTTTACCACTTTTCTTTTCTTCGTCATCGTGGTTGACAGTCCCTTTAACATTTAAATGAACAGGTGTTCACCAGGTGTTCGCCAGGTATTCAAATACGAAAGTGGTGATTACCGCCATATTGAGCAGTGCTTTCAAGTAGCTTAATGAATAGCTGTGCACTGCGTGTTCGATAGGGTTTTTAATTAAAATGAAGAGCTGTTCACCAGGTGTTCGCCAGGTATTCAAATACGAAAATGGTGTATACCGCCGTATTGAACAGTGCTTTCAAGTCCCGGGGGGGAGGGGGTAACTTCCTATATACGGGTATACATGTATAGGGGTGTGCCGATTTTATGGGTTGTGTTTTCCGACTGAAATTATAGATATGGGTATGGTTTTGAGCATCTAAGTATAGATACGGGTATTTAAATCAGAAATTTGCTTGTATATAAATGCATATAGATTTGAAAGTATCAGTATCAAAATGGGTATGGTAAATGTCATTCTTGTATATAAATTGGTATCAAACAGTAAATTTCAGTAACGGGAAAGATGCAGAAACTTGACTGTGTCTACTTTATCAAATTCTAGTATTTAAATGGGTCCAATTTATGAAATGAAAATTCTGGGTATACTTAGGAAAAAAACTCTTGTATCAAAATGGGTCTACTTTATCAGAGTTCCGGTATAAAATGGGTCACATTTCGGGAGTCTCAGCGGGACACCCCTACCCTAAAATTTGGGAAGTTACCCCCCCCCCCCCCCCCCCACGGGTTTCAAGTACCTTAAAGTGATATTATGGGCATCTTACAGTTTATAGGTGTATATCGCAACCGTTGTGTATTTTAGGTGTTTTCACTTCATATACACTTATATTTGTTAATGCAGCATCAACATACTGAAACAATATCCCGGAAAGAGAAAAATAATGCATTTGAATATCAACCGTACTTTCGTTTGACAACTGATCACGCATGTACAATGTGAACCTAAATTTAGTTTAAGTGCAGATTCGTTTATACGACACAAAGACATCATTTTGTTTTACGGATCATTTCGGCTTACAGGACTGGGTGGGTCACGTAAAATATATAATATAAAATATATTTTTATAAACAACTGGTAGCAAGATGAGTTGCAGATAATTGGTCAGTTACCACATTGTAACTTACTCTTTTGACCTGTTAATTCTTTTCAGCCCAATTCAACAGTGAAAAATGCCCATAATATCGCTTTAATGAATAGCTGTGCACTGAGTGTTCGATAGGGTTTTAAATTAAAATGAAGAGCATTTCACCAGGTATTGGCTAGGTATTCAAATAAGAAAATGGTGATTACCGACGAATTGAGCAGTGCTTTTAAGTAGCGTAAAGCAAAGCTGTGCACCGGGTTTTTAAATTAAAATGAAGAGCTCGTCAGAGGATCTTCGCCAGGTATTCGAATTATGAAATATTGTTGCCGTATAAAGCCGGACTTTAAAGTATCACAATGTATAGCTATGCACTAGGTGTTCGATACGTTTTCAAATCAAAATGTTGAGCTATTCACCAGGTGTTCGCAAGGTATTCAAATAAGGAGCAGTGCTTTTAAGTAGCGTAATGCACAGCTGTGCACTGGGTGTTCGACAGGGTTTAAAATTAAAATGAAGAGCTCTTCACTAGGTGTTCGCCAGGTATTCAAATACGAAAATGATAATTACCGCCGTATTGAGCAGTGCTTTTAAGTAGCGTAATGCATAGCTGTGCACTGGGTGTTCGACAGGGTTTTAAATTAAAATGAAGAGCTCTTCACCAGGTGTTCGCAAGGTATTCAAATAAGAAAATGGTGATTACCGCGGTATTGAGATTGGCTTTCAAGTAGCATAATGCATAGCTGTGCACCGGGTGTTAGATAGGGTTTCAAATTGCAATGAACAGCTCTTCACCAGATCTTTACCAGGTATTCCAATGATGAAATGTTGTTTGCGGCCGTACAAATCCGGACTTGCATGCATCACAATTCATAGATATACACTAGGTGTTCAATATCTTTTCAAATTACAATTAAGAGCTGTTCACCAGGTGTTCGCCAGGTATTCATTATACGAAATAAGGATTTCCGCCGCATTGAGCAGTGCTTTGAAGTAGCGTATTGCATAACCATGCACTGGGTGTTCGACAGGTTTTTAAATTAAAATGAAGAGCTCTTCACCAGGTGTTTGCTAGGTATTCAAATAAAAAATGGTGATTACGGCCGTATTGAGTAGTGCTGTTAAGTCGCTTAATGCATTGCTGTGCACTGGGTGTTTGAAAGGGTTTAAAATTATAATGAAGAGCTCTTCACCAGGTGTTCGCCAGGTATTCAAATAAGAAAATGGTGATTGCCGCAGTATTGAGCTTGACTTTCAAGTAGCATAATGCAAAGCTGTGCACTGGGTGTTCGATAACTATCATGTGCGTCGCATGTTGTTATTAAAATGAGTGTTTTTTACCCATTTTACCCATTTATTTACCCATAACTTTTGACCCAGGGGTCAGATCAAAATTCTAAATAGTACACCGTCGCACATATGCTCATAGCTTCCATGTGAGTAAGTTTCAAGGTTCTGGTGCTGATAATGTAGGAGGAGATAGTGGCCAGGACAGACGGGCAGACAGATGAGATCAATACAATATCCCCGCGCTTTTAAAAGCGTGTGGATAGTAAGGATACAACTGAATTGTAGCACGTTCATCATCTCAATGTCCTCTAACAATTAATGAAGGGTTAGTTTAGCCTCTTCAATACTTATTATTTAACACTTGGAAAATAAAAGAAGCAACTTTTTGCACAGAGGTTATGTCCTTTACTACGGCATCCTCTCTTAAAAGCAATTGTCACGTTATGTAGGTTCATTTGAATTCTTGTTGTTCGTTTGAAAGAACGGAATTAGTAATTTAAGTGTGGTTTCGTGCAATTAACATTTGAATGGTTGACAAAATAATTAAGATAAAATCACGCAAAAAATAAAATATTAAAATATTAAAATATTAAATACGTCATTTGTTTACAATTGAATGATATCCCTAATATTTTCCCACTTTTACAGGCTGACTGGCGACCGGCGGTTTCTAGCTCTCCTTGACAACGGTCAACGAACAAGGATTGGTATATGTTATTCCAAATCATGGAGTGATTATATATTTGAAATACATGTACGTGATTAATAATAATCGTGCACAATACTGCATTCAAGACGGTCGCACAAATTTATTTCTTGCGACTTCTTTCGATATGGATGAGAAGCGAGTGTACAAGCTACTGCTATGGCCGAACAACCTTCATCAAACTTACATGTATGTTATTCTTTAAAATTAGACATGTATATCTATCGTTAATGACCTTAATATGCAGTAATGATAAACGTTGCCAGTCAGTGTTTCTATATAGTCTTAAATAAAGCATTGTGTCATCCATCGATTTGTCCTTAAGAGCTATTCTTAAAAACAATATGCATGCATTCCGAAGTTATGATGTCCTTCCGCTCACGAGCCTGCATTATGTCAGGACCCAGAATGAGTACCAGCAGTCCTACCCAAGGTTCTGATGGGACTTACGAAAAGTTGGGATTATTGTTTATTCAAAGCTTTCCACCTTTTTAATTTTACTGAAATATATTCAACGTCGGTGTAGCTTTTTCTGTGTTTTGGGGAGACCGAAGTACCCATAGGAAACTCGCCTGTCTAGAATGGTTACCATCAAGCAAACTCACAACCAAACAAACAGCTTGACAAAGCGAAAAAGCATAAAACAGAACAAAACAATACGCATCCTACACATTCATTAATACAGATGGGGTCCCGCCTTGAAAATGATATGCGTTTTTGTCCTATAATAGCCTGTGCAGTTCGCTCAGGCTAATCAGGGACGACCCTTGCCGCACTGACTGGATTTTTGTTAAGAAGAGGCTTTCTTTAAACAAAAAATATCCCATAAGCGGAAAGTGTAGTCCCTGATTAGCAAGTGTGGACTGCCCAGTTTTCACGGAGCGGTGCTCATAAATAGTAAGTAATTTTAGAAGAAACCTTTCAGTACCAAAATAATAATAATAATCATAAATAAATAAATAGAGAGAGGATATTTGTTTATGTCAGTGTTAGATCGTTTGTTATTTCACGAGTGATCATAGAAAATATATTTTTCTGCGTCACTCGTGAAAACATTGTTGTTCTAATATCACGACTAAAATTACAAACCATCTTTCAATGACATGAACAAATTTTCTCTTATGCCCGTTATTAAAGAAAATAATATCAGCTGTTTCCCTTTCGCTGAAAAGTTATCCTTTCTCCCGTGGCGTGCCTCAATACATTACAATACACAAAATGACGTTATTATACCAGCGAAATTCACCGGTTAAACTCGTTTACAATGTAAATAAATGGTGAATACGCATAAAATACAAATAACATTTGTGGGATTCGATGGAATATCGTTTTTAATTCACTCGTGATCATACAAAAAATATATATGTCGGGATATGATAATCTAAAAATGGGAAGTAGTTCCGAAATGTGTTATTTTCACCGGTGAAAATAACAATTTGTGTAATTTCACTGCTAGAAATGTCATATTTTATCATAAGGTATAAAAGAAACGATGGTCTTTCAAATACTGGTTTTAATTCCTTATATAGGATCATGGAGTCACGTGAGGTCACATTGACATTCCAGTTACTGATCTTGCTATCTGTTTTTGAATAACGGGATGAATTTATTATAGTTTTCGATGACCAATTGTTTGCATTAATTTTACGTTAAATTTTTAATCTCTGTAAAACTTGTTTAAGAATACAATTTCCGCGTTTTACAGTATGTTATTAAAAAAAAATATTTAACCATCCTGACATCGACAGATATGTCGATATGCAAGGGAAATCGACAAACTTCGGCACAAAGCGATAATAAATGTGTTGACATTTTTACGTTCAATAGTCTTTTACAAAATGTACGATGAACGCGCTCAATATTTTCCGCTTTGATGGATCCTCAAACTTCGCAGTTATAGTTTAAAATGGATGATACATATGCGTCATATAAATTAGACATGATATTTATAGGTACGTTTATATTTTTTGTTTGGTTGAACAAAGAATGGATTGCTTTTAATGCTTTGCCATGATGTAGTTTGTGTGTTGGGGTCACAAAATATCAAACCATGAAAAGCGCAATATTGGGAAGCGTCCATACATTTCAATGATATTCCTGTCATTTTCAACTATATGTAGTTATCGTTAGGACGGTGTTTTAAGAAGAAACAAGTCATTGAAAAAAAATCACTTTTTGTTAATTTCTTGCTCCGTCAAAATAACCACCAATAATTTCGGTAATCTGCCGATATCATGTCAGAGCGACGAGAAAACTTTTACACACGAACGAACGACTGTTTGCGATTGTATTTATTTATTTAAAATCTACTTTCCCTACATGTTCCTACAGCCAAATATATGTTTAATTAATCAAACGTTACCTTTATAAGGCACAACATATTTCAACTGGGAACAATGTATATAATTCCGGTTAGCGACAATTGTTTATAAATATCCACTACCACGAATTATGAATTCAAGTGAAATCATTTAAATAAACTCTGATGCTGTTGGTGAAGATGATAATGAACGTAAAGGTATTTCATATGAATATTAACTTGTTACAAAATTAACATATCCCTGAGATACACACATAAGAATAATTAATATAAACTTTATATTTATAGATAAAACGATCACTTATTTATAAGCCAAGAAATGCCTATGTTACATGCTCAACTTACTACTGTATGTTAATGTATGTATTTAATAAAGAGGATACTCAATTTCACACTTTTCCCCTGTAAATCCTCTGCGACAGAAACAGAACGGAGTTCCATTCGGCCTTACATCGCAATTACCGTTCTGGCCGCAGTTCAGACAACATTTCTGTTCACAGAAAATACCCATCGCCCCCGGATCGCATTTGCACTGGAAAGTAATCTGCTTCGAGCTGGAGTCGCTTGAACATGTCCCATACATACACCGAAATCCGAACTGACATTTTCTGTCATCATCCGGTCGTTGCTGGTAGCTGCTGGAGCACACCGAGTCTGCGTCGTCCGTATCCACGGTGACAAGTTTCGGTACATCGTCGGCGTTGAGTTGGGGACTTCCAATAAATCCTAAATTTAACCAAGTTGTCCCTTTTGGTTTACTATCGAATTTGATGTATTTAGAGTTGTCTATGAAGGTGTTTTCACTTGGTTTATTAATCGCGGTAGCCGAATTAGCGGAATGGCGGTAAATAGCAGCTCCTCCCAATCCATCCGTAATTTCAACAAACAATCGTTCACGCGGACGCTGTCGCACGACGGGTTCAACGTTTTTCTTCTGGTTTTCATTTCTTTTTAATTTTTCCAACAGCGTTAAAAGAGCGACACTGTCCTTAATGGGTTGTCTTGTAGAGAAAACATTCAACGGAAAAGTACCGGTATGGTCCACGATAGTGATGTCACACAATTTCCCAGTCCAACCTAGGTCGCAAATGCATGCTTGCTGCATTGGGTCACAACGTCCATGACGGCATTCCAGTGAGTTGCAGTGGTCAAACGTCCCGCCGTTCACTATCGAGCTTGGTTTTAATATCGGATCATTGATGGAATATGTCATAGTTCCTGCGTTGACAACAACGACAACGATCGCAAACGCAACGAAAACAAGCATCCCGTTTTGCAAAAGCATTTCTTCCAGTTAAATTATAATTTTATTCTAGAAAATCGCTCTCAGATCGATTCAGTCGGTTATTAATCGCAGTTCACGACCGTCGCGCTATTTATTTGATCCGCTTTTAAGCGCAATGACGTCATGACGTTAGATGTTTAACTACGTTCGGCTCTGTACGCCTGTCACGTACTTAACCAATCATTTATTTTATTTTTGGACTCGATAGCTTGTGTTTAATATGGCGTGAAATTCATTCTTAAATCGTTATGCTCTATTTTCGTACATTTCATTACGCGTCGGACCATTTCATTTATTTACAAACTCACTATTGTACGTAGTAAGCAATAATAGTGTCAAGCATATGTTTATGAGTGTATATTATTTTACTGATTTAAGGTTTTGTAAACAGAATTAGTCAGAGGTTACGATTCTAAACTATGCGCACGTGGTGCAGTATCCACGTGTTACATTAGTACGAGAGTATTTGCAGTTTTGCTCTGTAACAGTTTATTTAAAGGGTACGTCCAACAGACTGGTAAATTGACAAAAAATTAAACAAATTTGTTTCAGATTCGCAAATTTTCGTTTTTGTTATGATATGTTTTAAGGAAATAGTAATACTGACCATTTACCATGCTCTTTAATATCCATTAAATGCATCTTTTGACGATTTGAAAACCTGAAAATTATAAAGCGTTGTGCGACGCGAAACGATTGAATAATTTGGAAAGTTCTGCTGTTGTAGTTTTATTGTGGGGAACTACGAGGATTGTTTATAAAGGTAAACAATACATTCGCTCTAAGCATGAGCATGGATAGTCGAGTGATCTATGCGGGAGACTTTTTACTCCAGGACTCCAGGGGTCAGTGGTTCGAGCCCTGTTGAAGGTTACTTTTTTCCTTTTTTAAATTGTATTCTTGTTTCTTTACTTGAGATTTTTAGGTTAAATGTTTAAATTTATCAATATAAAGAATTTAATGACATGAAATCTGTTGGACGGCCCCTTTAAACATCAACATGAGATGTATCCTAGATAAGTATGTAAACTGGTGACACTGTTATATTGGGCTACAACAGGATGAAGGTAATCATGGTTTATTGTTTACTGGTAATATGGATATAGTTTACCATCCCATCAACATATGTAAGACATCCATTATGTTCGCAATCCCATTGAATTGGACTTACTTCGAACATGATTCACATGTTGTGTTTGTAACAAATGATTACGATTGTAAACAATATATATCGCATCATCCGATTAAGTCGTGAACATTGGTGTTCAATTTGTGTACAGGATGAACTTTATCATAACGTGGTTTATATAAATAACACCAGCCATGCTTGGTGTTGGCCTATCCGTAATTATCATAAAATACTGAATGATTATGCAATAAATGCGTTTTAGTAAATCTTGACTATATGATTCAAATTAATAATAAATGTTTACTAATATTGTTTTGTTAAAGAATATCAAGTCAATGCGGAAAGCGTGCTGGTGAAGGTTTCATAGTTTGGTAAAATGACGATTAAAAAACATAGATTAAAAATGTATACATTAGACATGCGAAATAACACTCCTGGCTTAGAGAAAAGTGAAAAAATGCTTGCTCATAAATGAATTTCATTATTCGAAATCGAAAAATTAATACAGCGTGTGTAACAGTTTTCCTTAACAGGTTGATAAAACGTGTGGTATAAACATATCGTTTTTAATTTCCATACTAATATTAGCTTTTGTTTCCATGGTTTCCAAGTTCGAATCCCGGGTACGGCGATATTGTTTATTTAACTTTTGTGTTGCTTTAATAATTATTTAATTTTAAATATTATCTATATTTTTGTTAACACATTAATGTTTCAGACCTCTAATAAACTTCATTCAATGCATGTACATTTCCGGTATCCCGAACAGTCTCCGAGAATGTGCTTAAAACATCGAGCATTAATTCTGAAATCGACTTCCAACTGTCTAATAAATGATAGATTGTGTGTTTTAAATGCCGATGTTTTGGTGAATTATTCCTTCTTCATTTGAGTAGGCATCGTGTAATTGCATTGTTTGTTACGATGTTGGTTGATTAGGGACTATCCATCATTTTCACATAGTTTAATAATTGGACTATTCTATATAGAAATTATGTTATTCTAAAAATCAATTATTAGGTGAGCAATATGAACGGTTTCGTGTGAATTATTGGGGTCCGATCACTGTGAACTATTGGGGTCCGATCAGTGTGAACTATTGGTGTCCGATCAATGTGAGCTATTGGGGTCCGATCACTGTGAACTATCGGGGTCCGATCACTGTGAGCTATTGGGGTCCGATCACTGTGAACTATCGGGGTCCGATCACTGTGAGCTATTGGGGTCCGATCACTGTGAACTATCGGGGTCCGATCACTGTGAGCTATTGGGGTCCGATCACTGTGAACTATTGGGGTCCGATCACTGTGAGCTATCGGGGTCCGATCACTGTGAGCTATCGGGGTCCGATCACTGTGAGCTATTGGGATCCGATCCATGTGAACTACTGGGGTCCGAAGTTTATAAAAGTGAAATTTGTCATTAAATGATTATGACAAAAATGAAGAAAAGAAGATTTAGTAACTTGAAATGTCTAAGAATCCTTAATGACTTGATTTTTCTTAAACTTAGATTTTGGATTCAAAATACGATGTCAGTCGGGATTATGCGGGGGAAAAACATAAATCAAAATGAGTTCTAAATCCCTAAAGGGATCTTTTCACGGTTTGGTAAATTGACAAAATTGAAAAAAGTTGTTTCAGATTCGCAAATTTTATTTTAGTTATGATATTTGGTACCGGCTACTTTTTTAATTTTATTCTTGATTTTTACTGGAGCTTTTAAGATCCAATGTTTACATTTATCAATATAAAGCATTTACTGACAAACTTCAAAATATGCCAAAATCTGTGAAAAGGCCCCTTTAATGACAATTTTCAAAAATACGAACATCTGGGAGCAAGTCCCTTTAAATCTAACGTATGTTAATCATGTCCGTATGAAATTAGCATGCTGAGATAAGTTTCATGTTGTCATAAAAAGATTGATTTCAAACTAATATGCCGAATGAGATGGATGCTTAGTAATCAAATTCAAGGGTTAGTCATTATCATTATAAATGAGCTTTTAATGAGATTTTGGGGTCATTATCATGATCATTCGATCATCTTTAGCGTAACAATGAAGGTGAAATTCATGTACTCGAATAACGAAATACGTCATTTGGTCTGCTTTTCTTAAATCGTGTCTAATACTACAATACAAATTTTCAAGTGACACCGAGGGTATGATGACAATATGTTAATCACCACAACATTTATAAAGATGGAATTGTTGGCATGTGTTGACGTTATGACGTGGCGTAAGAAATACTCTATTGATGACCAAGGAAATAGTCATTTGAAAATTATCTCGTGCATGCCTTGTTTGAGCTGTATTGTTATATCATTATAAAGAATCATAAGTTAAGAACTGCACAACAAAGATAGAAAAAGTGTTTTTGTCGATATCCTAATATGAATGTTACGTCTGAAAGTTACTCTTCGGGTCATGTACTTGTTTTACGCTCAGTCCAACAAGGCAAGTTTCACGAAATAAACTTATTGTGACACAAGTTACATCAAAATTATTACTCTTAGTTAAGTACATAAATATCTATTTTTATTTTTATATAGATATTTATTTATTTTTTATTTTTTAGTATTGCTTGCATTGCCTGGCTCAGTAAAATCAGGGCTTCAAATGTGCTGTATGTGTCGTCCCTGATAAGTTTGTGCAGCACAGGCTAATCAGGAGGGACACTTTCCGATTCAACTGAATTGTCGCCAATAAGAGACATCCTTCAAATTAAGACACCAAAAAGTGTCGTCCCGTATAAGCCTATGTGGGCGGCATCATGTCCCGTTTCCCAGGGAGAGACTCATATAGTTGTTCACGTCATTATTTGAAAATTCCAGGCAGTGACGGCGATTGCACGCACGTGTCAAGGGGACCTTAAACTCGTCCCAGATACGTGCGTACTGCTCTTTGAGTATGTCAACGCCGAATAAGTATGTCATTGTGCATATTGTAACGAAATAGAGCGCAAGGTCGGACATTCCTTTCGGACGGGTTTCAAAAATCAATAAATCTTGCGAATATGGTCCGGTAATATGTTCCTGGATTTATGCATGTGCGTTAAAAGTCGTTGACGGATTTCTTTTCTTATTTGGTTAATACTACTTTGAGGGCCTTATGGAACGAATCTGGCAAGATTGCGACCCGATATTTATTTCGTTCTCGTATTAATTCATTATCACTGGCCTGTTTACGTCAATGTAAACTCCTTTTACGAAAATCTGCGCGCTGATTTCTGTTTTCCCTTTATGTTCAAAGGTGTACCTTGTTTAAGTTAATGACACAATGATTTTGATGTAGATTGTTCTTCTTATAATACGGAAAATGTTTGGACAAGTTGTTATGCGCGCAGTGGTAGCAGCATTTATATCATTTCTATGTGAACAATCAAGCCAGATATAGTTGTCAGCATTAATAGCTAAATTCATAATTACCATTAATTAACATTTCGTGGGCGCCAGATTCAATACAGTGATTTTTCCTTATGACTAATCATAATACTGCGAGCTTTGAACTCTTAAAATAAAATACATTTAACCGCGGTGAATATTTTACAATTTTAATATAAAATATCGTCCCAGATTAGGCTGTTCAGTCCCACACAGGCTCATCACGGACGATCATTTGGATTTATGCTGGATTTGTCTTTACGAAAAAACTTCATAAATGCGGAATGTGTCTTCCCTGGTTAACATAATCTGGGACAACACTTTTCGCACATGCGTTCAGCCTTGTCTACCAACAGCTCGACTGAAATATACGTTAAACCAGTCTTAATTATAACTCACACGATATAATTACATGAAATAATTTAGCAAAATGTCCATGCGCTGTCTTCTTAACAAAACACTATACGTTTAAATGTATATCGTAATAGGTGTAGAAAAAGTAGGCATAAAAACTGGCACGTATATGCTTATTAGAATAATGAATGCGCCTAACATGACATTTGTATAATATGGTAAAATGAAGGATACTTATCCTTTCGATCCCTCGAAACCCTGCATCCGCACGCTGGTCATGGCGATACTTCAATAACGGTTCAATAACGGTTGGTACTTCAATAAAAGAGAAAAACAAAAGCCACGCGTTAAAGTTTTTTAAACGTATATCCTTAATGTTAGTTTTTCGAGACACGGTACATGATGAAGTTGATAAATGGTATGTCCTTTTTTGTGAAGAAAGAACTCATTGAAGAATGCTAGATTTTTTGCAAAAACAATTAGAAAATTCCATCGGAAAACAGTCTAAACTGGATGATCAGTACACATTTCATCAAAATAAAAGTATGTAGAAATATAGCAAAAAAGTGTTTGCTATTCCAGCATGTAGAATAATTGCTGTGCATTAAATGCTACAATTCTGATAGTACTCTTTGACATAAACGAAGATTGAGCATATTTAATAGGTGGTGTGCAGGATATTGTAGGCTTTTGATTCCCGATAAAGGACACGTCGACTAACGGAGACTCTCAACGCATTGCACACTCTGATATCCGAGTTTTGTCTTCTACTTGAAATGAATGTATTTATATTGTTACTATTTTAACCAAGTGTTTGCTATTCCAGCATGCAGAGTAAATGGTGTGCTTAAAATATTGAATTTTTTGTAATATTCATGAAATATGAACGAAGATATAGCATGCTTTAGAAAATGGTATGCATGATATAATAGACACTTCGATTCCCGATAACGGACACGTCGGATAACGGACACTTTTTACAAATTCTCTCTGATTTGTTGTACGCCAGTGAGAATACCGTTTAAGTACCCACAACCACGGCAGCAGATATCAGGAGAAATGTATATAAGGGTCACCGATACAGTCGATATAAGCAAGAAAAAATTAAAACTTGACACTAAAATGATCAGATTTCAATCCCCAAGATGTCGTGTCTAAATTGAATACCCTATCCAAATTGTCATCAAAAGGGCGCCGTTGTGTATTGGATATGGTGTCCGCCTAGCGACCGTGAGGTGACGGATTCGATCCCCACTGTGGGAGCGTTCTTTAGATTTCTCCCAAATCCACACATCAAGAACTGGTTATAGTCCCAGTAAACAGACTGGAGACATTATCAAATAAGCTTTAGGCTGCCGATGCCTTCGAGCTAAAAAAAAAATAAGTATAAAAAACAAAATCATGATATTACATGTATTCGAAGGGATAAGAAAAATTAAGCAATTTTTCGGTGAATCGAATTTTATTTACGTAAGATAAGAAATTGTTAACTATTGCCTGCCAATTAAAGCAGTATTCAACAGCAAATTTTGAATTTCTGGTTCACTTAAAATAGTGTGATACATCTGTTAAAAACTTTCGGGTAATCGGAAACAGATGTGCTGTGGTAATTGAGATGATCGGCTAAAGAAGTGTTCATGAAAATGTGGCATCTTAAACATAAAAATTTCCTAAAATACGTCAGTAAACTACAAATTTAACATGCTGTAACATTCAAAGGCATATTGATCTTAATAAGCATAGTAAACACGTTCTTTATTTATTCCTAAGTATTCGTATCTTGTTAAATTATGTACTGATTGTCCAGTTTAATCTGATTTTCGATGGAATTTTATCTATGTTTTTCATATAATCCACCGTTCTTCCGCGAATTCCTTTCTTCGCAATACGAAGTACTTTATAATTACCGGCAATCTGTCAAACAATTTTCCGTGAATGAAAACCGAATGTAAAGAAACATAAACGCAAAAGCTATAAAAAAACTCTCGCATTAGTTTTTTGTTTTTTACTGTTATCGAAGTGCCATCAGCTATCAAAGTATCCGCATATGTATATATATATAGTACATTCTTCGTGACTGTTTTTGGTGTATAACGTTTCAATATTTTGCATGCACTTGTTTAAGGTTATTATTTCTAATTACATGCAATAAAATGTCACGTTAAATTTCCATGTATGTACATATACATACATATATAAACACACACACATATATACACACACCCGCACGCACACCCGAACACGTCAAGTATCGTGTCATAATATATGATAGAGAATTCTTTTTTTAAATAAAAAAAAGTTGACTCTATAATAAGAGTCAACTCTTTAATAATAAATCAAAGTGTGATTTTGAGTGGACAAAATTTTTTTCCAAGGCGATTGCCACTGGTAGCATATGCGTAAAACATAATAAAACAGCATTTAATTATTTAACAAATTGTATCGATGCGTCAAAATAGTTGAGCTACAAGCAATAAATATTCATTAAACAAAGATATAATACGATCAATTAAATAAAAAATTACCGTACATGACCAAGTGTTTTACGAACATGCAGTGCAGTGATGTTTATACATTTAAAACTTGACAGAAACGACACATTATTGACATAATCATGGGGTCTCAAACCTGCTAAAGATTGATACATTTCACAGCAATCTATTTTTCTTTTAATGACAATATTTATAGAACAATTAACTATGTTAATTGCTTATATGACGAAGGAAGCAAATAATAAATCAATCATTTGAAGGTCAATAAATATTTCAAAATATCGATAGCACGTATTTCCTGAACGTGCGAATGCATTTTGTATAATTGAGTGACTAATATGCATTTTATACATAACCTTAACACATCGAGTCATACTATATACTGTGTCATTCATGATTGATGATACGAACTGTATTAGTTATTTTATTGTACCAAAAGTAGCAATATCTATAACCAAATTATAACAGAGTGCCAAAAACGAATGAACTGTGATTTTTTTTTAATTACAGTTTGAGTGCTTCCTTTTTACATTCATGTACAATTTGGCCAAAAAAATCGAAAGATGGCACACGCCATTATACGTTTATCTGCGAATGCGCCTGTACGTTTTCTATAGAAATCAATTTACAGTGGCGAATGACTTATAAAAAAATTGCTTATAAACACTTAACAAATGTAATAAATCATCAAATTGAGATTGTTCTATTTTGCTTATCGAAAAGAACCAAAAACTTAATATTTGATCTAGAGTATATACTTTTCGCCGGAATTTTATATTGAATAAAAAGGTTATGAATATTAAGTAATACACTCCTATGTTCAAACCAGTTTTGGTGACAATGAAACAAGAGATGTGTTTTTCAGAAACACAACGCCTCCTACTGCGCCGCTTTGATTTATTTATTATTGTATCGTTGGGCAGGTACAGATAATTACCTCCCTTTATTACTTATTACTTCCCTTGGATTTTTTTTACCTTTAACCTTAAAGGATGACCTTGACCTTTAACTTTCAGCAGTCAAAATGTGCAGCTCCATGAGATACACATGCATGCCAAATAGCATTTTTCGAAACCTAAACGCGAAACCTAAACGCAAAGTGTGACGGAAAGACAGACATACGGACGGAGTGACCCCCGGAATCCCGGAGTAAAATCAATTAGACCGCTCGGCCATCCTGCCAGCTATACATGAGTGACGTATTTTATACTTTATATAAGCAATCTTCGTAGTTTCACAAAATTAAACGACAACAACAGAACTCTCCAAATTATTCAATCGTTTCGCGTTGCAACGCTTTATTATTTTCAGGTTTTTAAATCGTCAAAAGATGCATATAATGGCTATATTAGACCATGGTAAATGTTCAGTATTACTGTTTTGTCACAAATATCATAACTAAAACGAAAATGTGCGAATCTGAAACAACTTTTTTCAATTTTGCCAATTCACCAAAACGTGAAAAGATCCCTTCAAAAGGATTATCCACGCACATTTGCGAAGAATATAAGTTTATCAAACGTGTTCCGATGCACGACGAAACCATGAGACATCCAGTATGTATAATCCTCGTTCTGGGAGAGCTGGGCTTAATGCATGTGCGTAAAGTGTCATCCCAGATTACACTGTGCAGTCTGCACAGGCTAAAAAGAGACGAAAATTGTCGAACATTGTGGATTATCGTTTAGAAAAGCTTTCCATTAAACACAATTATTTATATAACAAAAAACGGAAAGTACCGTCTGCGGACAGCACAGGCTAATCTAGGACGAAAATTAATGCACAAAGTTACACGACTTATGCCCCTTTTTCTTCGAGCGATGAATATATATTATCATGTAATTCTTGTGTGTGTGTCTTAGCGACCGATCGCTACAGTTTGCTGACTGCTCCTTTTTGTAAACGCATTTGACGTCTAACAAAATGTTGTACTAAAGTTGTTCATAGATATTTATTGCAATGAACTCGTAGCGAAGGAAACTTGTAGTAATTTATTAGAAAGCACTATTTTAAACGCCATAAACGTTTCCCAAATTAATCTGTTAAAGCGTGGGCGAGGCAAAAATGCTTACTTTTACTTGAATATCACTGAAATTTAAGGCGTTTCAGACAAATGTCAACTGGCATCAAACGTCAAATTTGAAGAGTATAATTGCTGAAAAGAAACAATTTTTACTACCAATGATTTGTTAGATCACATAAAAAATGCTTGAAATCTTTAGCACAAAAAATGAATTTCAACGTAAATACATTAGTATTTAGTTTCCGACTGGGCGACACTCGTGTGTTTGATCAAGTTTTCAAAAAGGTAAAAAATGGCGCAAAAACAAAAAATTGCAAAGAAATAGCTAAATACTAAAAATTTAACCCTGGAAATCGCTATATATATATTAAGTTAATAGACTATATTTTCACTTTTTTTCGTATTTTATGCGAACTTGTAATCTGCACGATAAGTTAACATTCCAAAATATTGTTTTTAACTATTTTTTTCTGTTTTCTGGGTGTTTCTTTTTCTGAGAGTTTTAATTTCAGTGTTAAATGTCTGGTAACTAATAATAATATTGCCAATTTCAGTGTAAAAGCTCTGGTAACTTGCATAAAATACAGAAATTTCAGTGCAAAAAAATCATTTTGTCAGTGACGTGAGTTTTAATGCTAACGTTTGTAGTTGCTGAATTTCCATATCTGCAAAATCTAACAATAAAATGATTCTTGTCCACAGTTCATGAAAACTTAATTTTTAGACAGAATATGAATTATAATTGCAATTATATTTCTGAGCTATATAAGTGTGTGGGATGTGGGGTGTGGTGGGGGTGGAGAGGGGGTATAATGTGGAGGTGTGGTCATTTATTTGGGGGGAGGGGGATTCTGGGTTGGAGCGTGGTGGATGATGGTTTGGGTGGAGTCCATTGTGGTATGTCAGGTAAGTGTTGTTTTGTCAGAGTATGAATCAAATCTGATCATAAATAAAGAAGTTATGGCAATTTTAGCAAAATTTAATACTTTGGCCTTGATAGTCAAGGTAATTTAAAGGTAGAGTTCAATTCAACTTGCCAGGTACAGTACCCTCATGATAATACGAAAGTATTTGAAGTTTAAAATCAATAGCCTTGATACTTTAGAAGTCAAGTGGATCTAAAGACAAAATTTAACAAATTAAGTTACTATGTCAAAAAGGGCCATAATTCAGTCAAAATGCCGATCAGAGTTAAGCAACTTTTCCTGTACAGTCCTCTTATGATAGTTAGCGAGTGTTCCAATTCTGAAAGCAATAACTACGGTACTTTAGGATTTAAGTGGACCAAAACACAAAACTTAGCCAAATTTTCAATTCTCTACTATAAAAGGGACCATAATTCTGTCAAAATGCCAGTCAGAGTTACATAACTTTGCCTGCACAGTCCCCTTATTATAGTTAGTAAGTGTTGCAAGTATGAAAGCAATAGCTTTGATCTTTAGGAAAAAGGGGTCCTAAACACAAAACTGAACCAAATTATCAATTTTCAACGTATAAAAGGGAACATTATTCTGTCAAAATGCTTGATACAGTTGTCTGCTCTTGTTTATATATTGGGGTCATGTTGATAAAGAAGTATGCAAAATATGAAAGCAATATGTCAATGCACATAGAAAATATTTGAGGTGGTACGCAAACGTTAACATAGATTTATCAATAATATGCATACTCTAAGTGGAAAAGGGCCATAATTCTTACAAAATGCTTGTTACAGTTGTCTACACTTGTTTCTAGATTGGGATCATGTTGGTAAAGACGTTTGCAAAAAATGAAAGCAATATGTTGAGGGACATCGAAAATATTTGATGTGGTACGCAAACTTTAACATTCCAACGCTTACGCTCACGCCGGGGTGAGTAGGATAGCTCCACTATATATATATTTCATATACAATAGTCGAGCTTAAAGAACAGAAAGTGTCGCCAATGATAATCCTATGCCGACTGAACAAACTAATCTAGGTAGACACTTTACCCACATGAATTAAGCCCAGTTTTCCCCGAACGCGCCTTATGTGAGTCGCGTTCCGAGAAAACTGGGCATAATGCTTGTGCGTAAATTGTCATCCCAGATTAGCCTGTGCAGTCCGCACAGGCTAATCAGGGACGACAATATCCGCTTTTATGGAATTTTTCGATTAAATGATGTCTCTTCTTAGCGAAAATCCAGTCTAGGCGGAAATTGTCGCCCCGGATTAGCCTGTGCGAACTGCACATGCTTATCTGGGATGACACTTTCCGCACATGCATTTTGTCCAGTTTTCTCAGAACGCGACTCATTTGAATTTGACGTTGAGTGACATGTTTGTTTTCTTTTACATTATTGAATAGGTATTAAATATGCATTTGAAAACAATATGTTAAGCATTTTTCGCTATTGTTACCACAGTCCTTACGAAACTGAATGTGGTTTATTATTAAGATGATTTTGCGTGAAGCATTTAAACAGTCAACATTTCAATAGACAAGAGGGATATTTCTTCCGATCTGTCAAAATTCAAAGGTCATAAAATAACGCGCGATACTGAACGTAAATGTTAGTGTGTCAATGATGATTGCTAAACATGCTGTATTGAATATTTAATAATAAATTCATCTCAGATTAACAATATCGTTTAAACAACAAATACCAAAGGTGCATTTAAAGACATTGACCGACTCGTCAAGTAACTTCCCCCTGAAAAAATGAATGTTATTTATGGTCCAAAGTCAGTGCGACTTAATGTTAAATACCGCACCGAGTTTGGTCGGTAAAGATGTCATTGCTCTATGTTTGTGAACATATTTAACTTCAATTGCGCAAAATCATAAATGGGCTTGGGCAGAGTTAAACGGTTTTATAAAATATACATGCACAATGATATTTTCTATAGTTAACCCATGCATGATGCGGCGTCTCATCGGGGTCTGCGTTGCTTGCTTAAAGGAATTTCTGTAAGAAATATTCTAAATATAGAAATAAATATAATAGACATCCCTAATTTTTGAAAATAAATTGATCCAATTTAGAAGGAGGGAAGAGTCCACTAGACATAAATGGGTTAAGTTCTAAATAAAAGAAAAGCTAAAATAACATTTGCTCATAATTTTAAATTCTTGGATGAACTGTCTTTACAAAATGGCATGACCGATCTGTATTCTCCCACTGGTTTTTCAATTTAAAACCAATAGCATATACATGGTCTATGTTTTTTCGATGATTTGCAATTTATATTATGAGATTATTATTTAGATGACGTTTTAAGTAAACATTATTGACACTGGGAGGGTTATAAAACGCGAAAAACAACCATTTATTGAGTAAAGATACATGTATCTTATTATGAAGCTTATAAGGATGTTAACATAAATTAAATGTCAACGTTCTAACAAATAACATAAAGACAATATTAAACGTAAACTTTAAAATATTACATAACAATTCGCATGAAAATGAATATGAAATAAAATTATTTAGTTTTAAAAAAGTTGCTAAAAACTACGAAAAGAAGTAAACCTATCAGAAATATATTCAGAAATACGGTATCTGTTTGTAAAATTTTAATTCATTTACTGTTCAAGTTGATTTATACGTTAATGTTATAGCACGATAACACTAAAAATGCAAAACGGAAAACACAGGTTTGATAATAATAAAGCATTTAACGTAGAAAGGAGCATCTTCGTTATCATCACCGTCACCGATGAACTTAGAGGATGGTAAATGATATAATATATAACAAAATAATAGATTTTATATATGGTTTCTAGTTATTGTTTAATATATAAGTCACAAGTCTTTTCTCGTAGTAAGTATTATTGTTATCAATAATTACCAAGTAGTCCCCGTTACACTTGACTTCGCGGGAAAACAGAAGTAGTATTTAAATCTATATGAATAATATGTATGTAACATAATATACACAATCTTGTAACAGTTAAAAGTATGCATTAAAACCATTGATGTACAAGTTATGTGAGTACTTCCATAAAATGCCATGTATAAATAAAAAAAAAATAAATCTTCAATAAACCAGAATTGCCTCTGTACCTAAATACAAGTCCGGTCGGCAATGTGTACTGAAGGAGTACAAGGTATCACATCCACGAAACTTCCCTTTTATAGACGTTATATCTAAGCGTGATATAAACCTCATGCTAGTTCAATCTGAGGATATTTTCCGGACATGCTTCAGAACTTCAAATCTGTACGTGTACTTTACGGACATTCTCGATGAGTCCCGCGACTCTCGCCATGTCGACCACTCCTCTGTGCGTGTACTTTACGGACATTCCCGATGAGTCCCGCGACTCTCGCCATGTCGCCCACACCTCTCTACATGTACTTTACAGACATTCCCGATGAGTCCCGCGACTCTCGCCATGTCGCCCACACCTATCTACATGTACTTTACGGACATTCCCGATGAGTCCCGCGACTCTCGCCATGTCGCCCACACCTCTCTACATGTACTTTACAGACATTCCCGATGAGTCCCGCGACTCTCGCCATGTCGCCCACACCTCTCTACATGTACTTTACGGACATTCCCGATGAGTCCCGCGACTCTCGCCATGTCGCCCACACCTCTCTACATGTACTTTACGGACATTCCCGATGAGTACCGCGACTCTAACCATGTCGCCCACACCTCTCTACATGTACTTTACGGACATTCCCGATGAGTCCCGCATATCAAAGACCGCGGATACTGTCAGGACGGTGTTTACAGCACCTTTGCATCTTACCACAACCACATTTATTACGACGTAGTACGTGGCGTGCTTATCAGAGTCAATTCCAATGGCCGCATTCTGTGCACGAAAGTCGCTTAAATATAACTTGATCAAAAATGTTTAAACAAAAATGATATTATTACACGCCGAAATGAATCTACCAAACACATTATCCAACAACTTAATACTTAATTATCCCTGTATGGAATGATACAGCATCATAGAGACGTAACATGACTTACATTGTGTGTTCTGGAAATACAGGCATTTACCGGAATCAAAGACCTATAAAATGTATTCTATAGGTCTTAGCCGGAAAGTACAGGAATTTCCCAAGTGTCACGATAGATAAGCCATGTAAATATGAATATGATTTTCAGAAATATTAACATCTTAGGTACTATCTTAATAATTATTAAATTATTACTCTATTAAAATGACAAAATATAGAAAAACTAAACTAGATAGATATGATACACAATGATAAGTTATTTGTATTCAAAAACACACGTCATGAATAAACAACAACAACAACAAGAGGATCATAGTGGTCCTTGGTCGCTCACCTGACCAGTATTAACGTTAAGCAAGGCCTTCTAACGTTGTTTTTTGAAAAGAAAGGGTTTGTTGTTTCTGCAGATATATACATGATATGCGTTATAAGTAGTTTTTGTGTGTGTTAATGTTTTTTTAATAGACATTTTTTACCCGTTGCGGCAAAACTATATTTTAGATAAAAGTAATATGAGGACAGTTATTTAATAATGAGCATCAGCAAAAGAAAATGGAAGTACATTTTTCTACAAATTTTTGTCCAGCTTTGAGATCATGAGATAAACATCTAAGAATCTTTGGATGTTATAGGGGACGACTAGTTACAACCTGTTTTGACAAGAAGTTCAGCTTTAGATACTAAAAACAGTTTTTCAGTAGAGCGAGTGTGGCGTGCGGTAAAAATGCCCTAGTTAAAAATGCCAAAGGTAAAAATGCTAGAGGTAAAAATGCCATAGGTTTTTACCACTGGCATTTTACTTCTGACATTTTTACCTCTGGCATTTTGGCCTTTGGCAGTTTTACCTCTGGCATTTTTACCTCTGGTATTTTTACCTACAGTCATAATTAAGGGATAACACAAAGATTATACTGATTATGATACTGGTGATGATAACCATGCTGATTGGTATTAATATGTGTCTTGTTCTGAGAAAACTGGGCTTAATTCATGTGCGTAAAGTGTCGTCCCAGATTAGCCTGTGCAGTCCGCACAGGCAAATTAGGGACGACACTTTCCGCTTAAATGGTATTTTGAGTTTCAAGGAAGTCCCTCTTTACCGAAAATCAAGTTTAGGCGGAAAGTGTCGTCCCTGATTAGCCTGTGCGGACTGCACAGGCTAATCTGGGACGACACTTTACGCACATGCATTATGACCAGCTTTCACAGAACAAGACACATATTATAATAAATAAATAATTATTATTTTAATTAAATTATTGTTATACTCATCAGCAATAGCAGCGGCAGTAGAAGTAGTAGTAGTAGCAGCAACAGCTAACTGCAGCAGTAGTAGTAGTAGTAGTAATGCAGTAGTAGTTATTTGAGTTATTATAGTATTGTTGTTGAAAGCAGCATCAGTAGCATGATAAGCATTGAAAGCTCTTTCTTTATGCCAACATTGGACAAAGGTTATATCAAATATAGTTGGTACTAGGCTATCAGTATCTTGACGATGTTGGGCAAGCCATTTTTACCAATCATTTACCAAAAAACACTATTTGGCGAATGTATGGCCAACGTTGAACCGCCAACTGTAGCACTGAGCAAACGGTACAACCATTAGCCAACGTTGGCCAAATTGCAACATGCTGACCAGTGGAGAAAATTCCATTAAAGATGGGGATATGATATCCTGCACAACGTGTAAAAACATGCAACACAAACTCCTGTTGATGTTGGGTGCAAGGACAAAGCATGACCGGATACACAACGGACTCTAATTTTTGCTAATATTGTGGATAAAAGTGTAAAGCCGTGTGTGGATGGACATGCGACTCTGTATCCTGCTTATATTGGCATTAGATGCAGTGTGGGGGAAGCATGCATTCACACCCTGATGAGGGCGGGTAAAGTGTTTAAAGGGGCCTTTTCACAGATTTTGGCATTTTTTTAACTTATTCATTAAATGCTATATATTGATAAATGTAAACATTGGATCATAAAAGCTCCAGTAAAAAATCAAGAAAAAAATTAAAAAAGGGAAAAGAACATTGCCCTGAGCAGGTTTCGAACCAGTGACCCCTGGAGTCCTGCCAGAGTCCTGAAGTAAAAACGCTTTAGCCTACTGAGCTATTCCGCCGAGTACACATTCGTAATGTATTTTATACCTTATATAAGCAATCTTCGTAGTTTCACAAAATTTAACGACAAAAACAGAACTCTCCAAATTATTCAATCGTTTCGCGTTGCAACGCTTTATAATTTTTAGGTTTTAAAATTGTCAAAAGATGCATATAATGGCTATATTAGAGCATGGTTAATGTTCAGTATTACTGTTTCCTCACAAATATCATAACTAAAACGAAAACTTACGGATCTGAAACAACTTTTTTCAATTTTGTCAATTTACCAAAGCGTGAAAAGATCCCTTTAAGGCGTAGTCTGGGAGAACATGCAACTTAACCTTCTGCTAATGGTGGGGAATGGATATTAAGCGTTGTGAGAGAAAACTTAACAAGAGCACCACATAACGGGTGCCACACTCGGCTGCGAAAGCTTGTCAGAATTTATTTTTTTAGAGGCCACAGTTACCTTGCCCGTTGACCTAGAGACCAAAAATGGGTGTGGCGTGTAGTACTTGAAGGTGCAGTTATATATGGGTGTGGCATGTAGTACTTGAAGGTGCAGTTATATATGAAGTTTCAAAGTTGTAGGTGGAAGCACTTTGATTTTAGAGCAAAATGTGAAGGTTTTAGCATTACGAGGACGACGACGGACACGACGAGCTGGCTATGACAATACCTCGGTTTTTTTCTGAAAACAGCCAAGCTAAAAATCAAACTCCTGCTGATGGTGAGGATAAGGTTCTAAGAAACGGGCTGTGAGGACATGCAACTCAACTCTGCTGATTGAGCGGATTTGGGCATCAGCAATCATTTCAACAAATTAATTTATAAAATGTAAGAACGGATGACACACGACGACGGATGCTGGGGCACAACCACCACATAATCTCACTATATACACACGTGACCTTAAAAACATCCAATTTTGTTGACATCCAAATGTTTTAGTAGAATTGCAAATTTAACTAAAACTGTGAACATATTTTGCAGAGAAAGTAAATGATTATATAGTTATAAAAGGTTAGCAAATCAAGAGCATAGACACTTCATTATTTCCACTTACCATTCTCAAGATTAAGATATATAATTGTACTTTCTTTGATCATGAAATAAGCCAGTAGTTTGCTTCTTTGGGAATGTCACTGTGTCTAAGCAAAAACTACCAATGTGTATTGATTAATCTTTGTTTATTGATATATCTTTGGTAAAAGCACTCCAGTAATTACAATCAAATTAGACGTTTTTTTACACTTTATAACAAAATAAGATGTGTACAAATTACTACGTTTAATTTAAACATAATACGTGTCAGTATAGTACAAAGGTATTCTAATTAACAGAGTCTATGAACAAACTAATAATAACAGTATAAAAACATATAAAGCAATAATGGAAATAAAACAAAACACAAGACAAAAACACTCATAACAGTGATCTGCTGGCATCTACAAGGTCTTTAGTTTGAAGTAGAGGGAGAAAAACAAGAGCACCGCATAACGGGTGCCACGCCCGGCTACGAGTGCAGTTTTGAATAAATTAAAGCTTGTCAGAATTTGTTTTTCTTTGACCTAGTGACTCCAAAATGGGTGTGGCGTGTAGTACTCATAAAGGTGCATCTACATATGAAGTTTCAAAGTTGTAGGCGGAAGCACTTTGATTTTAGAGCAAATGTTAAGGTTTAAGCATGACGTGGACGTCGGACGACACGACGAGCTGGCTATGACAATACCTCGGGTTTTCTCTGAAAACGCCAAGCTAAAAATCAATAAATATATGTATTAATTAACAAATTTTGTTTAAGTCAACAGTTTCCAATTCAGCAAGTTAGAAGAAGTACAATGCATTTGTATGCAAGAAATTGCAATAATATTTAATATCATTAATATCAAATAAAGGCAGACATAATGGCATACACAAACGCACAAGTACAAAAAAAAATCGGAATTATGCTTACAAATGAAGTTAAAATGTTATTGAATTTGCAATGCCCATGTTTTTCTCGTTAGTAGGTAAAACACGAGAACGTATGACAGCACCTCAAAGATTGTTATTAAGTACACGAAAACACCTAATTATTTCATGATAAATATGGTAAAATGGTTAGGCATTTAATCACTACTTAACTTGAGAAGATTTATGCATTATGTTTAAATAGTTTTTGCTTTAGAAAAGATTAAAAAGTATTTGAACGTCATGAATTATTATTAACAATTTTAATGACATTCTTACCATAACCATAATGATGATAGAATATCCTTGAGATTTTGTTTCTGGTTACTACATGTACTAGTTACTAGTTTCGTAACATTTACTTAACAATGTCATGCTGAACATTCACACACACATTTTGGCAAAAATATTAATATATCCATTATAGAATACCAGATAAAATTATCATTATAACAAGGCGTATAAAACTCGTAATCTGAGCATAAAGAAGTGGTTTAAGGTAGCGCACCTCTAATGGGCACATATCCAAATATAATCTAAGTAATTATTTTCTTAATCAGCATCATTTCACTGAACTACGTGCAAATTTGTAGGTAGGCTTTCCATGCTTTTTTTAAAAATATACCGATTTTTTCAAAACCACCCCCACGCTCGGCTTTTGTCCAGTTTATTTTCACCCCTGGGGTATATAAAAGTTCCATAATTCATTCAAATTTCCAAATATGGGCATGCAGTTGGTGTGTACAGATGCTGTAAAGGTGTTTAAAGTTTAAACAAGATGAAATAAGTATTCTTTTACAGACATTTATTTTTTACAAATTGTTATCTATGGAAGAGCGCCATGAAATGTAAGTGATTTCAGCCAAGTAAAAATTGGGTCGGTTAAAAACAAAGTGTCATATAATTCAAAATAGTATCATTTAAGTCGTATTTTAGACTTAGTTTTTATAGAAACACTATATACAGCAAAAATACCAAGAAATAGACAGATTTACCGTTTACTTTTTGAAATAAAAATAAAAATGCAACATGCATGGTTCGTATTTTCAACAGTAAATCACCCAATTTCGCCATAACGTTGTTTTAATTTTAATAATTGAAGAATGTGCATAAAAATTGCAACATATTTAACAATAAATATAGCTTATATGCCATATTAAATCAAATTACGTTAGAAAACAAATAAAACGCGTCGCAAAAAAGTATACGTCGTCGGCAGGATTCGAACCTGCGCGGGAATATCCCAAAAGATTTCTAGTCTATCGCCTTAACCACTAGGCTACGACACCTAATAGAAGGCTCTTCAACCTTCGAGTAAATCGCGGGAAATCATTAGAGGTGCGCTACCTTAATTTGTATGGCACTGTTTCTGTATCTCTAATCAATACAGATCATCAGGTTTTTTATTAATCACATGCTTTTCCAACTTTATCCTGCCTTTTTTAATATAAACAAAACATAATGGCTGAAAATCATGGTGAAAACATGTTGAAAATAAAAGAAATGAAATCATTATAATGTGCTTGTTTGCTTATCCAATATAGCGTAAGTAAAGGTAAGTTTATGCCACAGCGCAGTTTCTCCAAATATGTCAGCACAAACTGTCTAAATGCCACCTTAGCCAGGGAGTAGATCATACGCAAGTAACTGTTAGAGCGCGAGAAAAATACTAACTGGTGTTCAAAATAGTCACCAATGGCTGATTTTTCTATGATTTTGTCTGAACTTTTGAATGTTTGGTACATTTACCATCCTTATTAGACAAATTTTCTTACATGCAGGATGATCTACTAATATCTAATTAAACTCGGTATAAGTCCTGAAGATTCATAATCAATATTAAAAAAGTTATTGAAGACTTTATAGGCAAGTGCCTGATTGACATGGTACATTGTATGTGCATTTTTAGGTCATACCAGGTACTTAGCATGCACGACTCTTCTTTCACTCTTATAAAATAACTACATTCCCTTTCATTAGGCAGGTGGCAACAGAGAAACCCACACCAGATAGGTATAGTCAAGCCAAAAATTACTGCAGTATAAGCTCAAATAAGTTTTACTTTTTGCCATCTGTATGACCAGCATGACTGTCTACTTTGCAGTCATGATCGAATAAATATCTTTCTATGTTTATTTATTTCAAATTTCTGTCTCAATGATAGAAGCCAGCTTCTTTTCTTCCCTTCTAATGTCTGAATTATGGTTTTGAGGGGAACCCGCCTTCTGGCTCCCAGGACTGTACTCCATATTGGAACCAGTCTGATTCTTTTGTTTCTGCTTATCTTCATTGGATTCAGATGACTGGTATCCTTTCCCTCGAATGTTCTCCATTGGAGAACCAGTCTGGTGATTTATATGATATTTCTGTGGATAGGAACCAATATGCTGTTTTCTTGGCATGTTTTCCAAACTGGACCCAGCTGTCTGGTTTCCTGTGATACTTTCTTTGTCTCTTTCGTAATGCTGGATATAAGAACCATCAGTCTGGTAACTCACATGAAAATCTGCAGCCAGTGTCTTTGGATCTTGTCTTGCACTGTCCTCAAAATGTGAACTATTCAATCGGTTTCCAACTTTGTTTTCTAGCTTTGAACCACCCTGCTGTGTTCTTGAATGGCTTTTTGTTCGGGCACCCAAATCCTTATTACTCACATAGTCTTCACCATTGGAACTAGGCCTCGATGGGCTTGAAGATCCGTTTGAAGGGGTACCCAGCTTAGAATTTGCAGATGTGTAGCCTTGACCTTCAGATGACCTTAAGGCCCTGTCTACCACACCAGGAGCAGACACTGATTGTTGCTGTAAGGAATATTTTAAAGGGTAAAAAATATGCAATTTTAATGTTGGATAATTTTTCTTTCTATGTGTACAGTAAACAAGAGATGTTTTTCAAACATTATGCCACCTGATTTGCAGCAAAGTCATCAATATGTGCATTATTGTTCCTATTGCATGCCTATGTGACGTTGACTTATAATCTCGAAATCAGCAAGAGCTGTGTTTGTTTAACACAATGCCCCCCCACTGCGCTGCTTTGAAGCTATATATTTGACCTTTGACCTTGAAAGATGACTTAACCGTGACCTTTCAAAATGTGCAGCTCCATGAGATAGACATGCATGCCAAATATCCAGTTGCTATCTTCAATATTGCAAAAGTGACCAAGGTTACAGTTTTGGGACCGAATGACAGACAGACAGACCAAAAACAATATACCCCCGATCATTCGAGCATAAAAAATATTTATATTTACAATTGATGACTGAAGTGTTCTTACGATCTCTATCATTGGTTAAATACTATAACACACTTTCATGTTAAATCTTCCTCTGACAGTACCTGAATATCCAAAAGTTGCTTCAAGACATTTTCAACGTCTGGCCGATCAGATGGTGAATAATGCCAACAACTTGTCATCAATCTGTACCTAAATAACACAGCGAACATGATTCTAATAAATATTTTAGCAAAATAGTTTTGTCGTTAAAAAAATATCACACCACCAAAACATTCATCATCTGTGAGAAATCCAAATGTTTACTTTATATCTTATTCTGAATTTAGTACATGTGTTTATACATGTATTACTAATAGATCTACCTATGTTGTCATTATAAGAACAACACCCTTTTATGCAAAACCTTGTATAATTATAGATTTTTTTAGTACATTGTAATCACAAACTCATTTTTTTTGTTTCATTATTTATACCAGCCTTGTTCCTTGAAAACCTTTTTAAAAGATGTTTGGACTTTGGCCCATGGTTTATTTTTTAGTTATTAAACAATTATTACAACATTTCAACCAATTGTTGAGAATTTAGCCTCCAAAAGAAGTTTATGCCAATACAGAAAAAGAAATATTTATCATGGTTGACTAAAAAAAATATTAAATTTTGAACAACTAGGTCTTGGTGATTAGAAAATATGAATGCTTGGCCTTCACACGGCTTTCATTTGATTTAAAGTCCCCGTTTATAGCCACTTTGGGCACAATCATACGAAAAACGTGTTTTTATTGAGGATATCACTGAAAATCAGGTTGAAATCGGTTGAAAACAAACAATATCGCGATTTTTATTTGGGGTCAAGTACGGTAAAGTACGAAAACTATCTAATTAATATTCATGATTTGAAAAGATAATTCAAACCTAAACAAACAAAATTGCGGATACAGGCGAATTTAGCGGAAAGAAGGTAAGAACAAATGCAAATATATCTGTTACAGACTAAAACTGAGTTGCAATGCTAGGTTTTTGCTAAATCTATGTATTTATCTTCCATATGCTAATAATGTTAAGGGAAAGCTTAATATAGATATCATTTGCATAACTCGCGACGCTGCAATGATTTTCGCCTATTGCGTGTATTTATGATCATTTATAGATTATGACCAGGTTTTCGATGTCAACCTCGATAAAAAATATATTTCAATGAATTTATGTAAAGTTTATTTCTCACTATATGATTTATATGCAAAACAACATTCTATTCCGCGAACTGGGACTTTAGACAGCCAAGTCTTACTCTGGGAATACAAAATTGCGTCTTGTTCTGAGAAAATTGGGCTTAATGCATGTGCGTTAAGTGTCGTCCCAGATAAGCCTGTGCAGTCTTTCTTGAAACTAAAAAAAACATAAAAGCAGAAAGTGTCGTCCCTGATTAGCCTGTGCGGACTGCACAGGCTAATCTGGGACGACACTTTACGCAAATGCATTAAGCCCAATTTTCTCAGAAAAAGACACAATTGATTGAATGTGAAGCCCAAGATAAGCCTGTGCATTCCGCTCTTATTGCATTTTTCGTTTAAAAGGGGTCTCTTCTTAGCCCAAATCCAATTGAAGCGGAAAGTGTTGTCCCTGATAAGCATGTGCAGACTTCACAGGCTCGTCTAGGACAACACTTTACAAATGCTTTTAACCCTGTTTTCCTAGATCGAGGCTCAAATTCTGTATTATCCCAAAGAAAGACGTAACACTTCCCAACATACACATAGCTATGGGCAAGCGAAGGTCTACTAGGTCGATCCCCGTCCATAACTGTCCGCCTGTGTCTCTCGGGACTCAGTCCTTCATAGGGCGTCTTCCCGAGTGATAAAACCTCCCAGAATAGCAGGCCGAGACTCCAGCTGCAATGTATCAAATGGGAAAATGGGTCTTATGTCATTAGCTGATAGTGTTGCTCCAGACCAGCCAGCAGTGAGCACAATCATGCTTTCTGGGGTCGTATTCCAGAAGCATCTTAAGTTAAATTTTATTCTTATCCTTAAATTGGAAAAAAAATTAAGACAGCGTTTCATTTCCTATTGCAATAGTTTGGCATCAAGAATTACATCAAAATAAGGTCATTATGTCAATGTATTTTAAGAATAGCAAAAGAAACATGCGATTCCTTATCTATTACAGAAATACAAAACATGGTAATTTTGAACTTAAGTGAAATTATTTAAGAAATGACTTAAGATGTTTCTGGAATACCACCCCTGGTCAGTCAGTAGGGAACTTTAAAGTCATACAAGGTTTTGCTGTTTCATTAGCGGACAGGGCAGCTACTGATCAGACTACATAGATGAGCAAAAAGGAATTGAGCTACGCATGCTGCATGTTGCTCAAGACCCATTTTTACATGTCACAGCTCACATCATACTGAGGTTGGATGTTTACTTACTTCATACTGACAGAGTGCACAGGCAGTCATATGAGACGCGTTTTGAGAAAACTGCGTTTAATGCATGTGCGTTAAGTGTCGTCCCAGTTTAGCATGTGCAGTCAGCACAGGCTAATCAGGGACAACACTTTCCGCTTTTATGACATTTTTTGTTTTAATGATGTCTCTTTTTAGCAAAAATCCAATCTAGGCAAAAAGTGTCGTCACTGATTAGCCTGTGTGGACTGCACAGGCTAATCTGGGACAACACTTTACGCACAATCATTATGCCCAGTTTTCTCAGAACGCAACTCATATGCTTACAGAAGTTCTCTCGAGTCTGTCTTCTTAAATGAAGTAGTAATTGGAATCTTTAAAAATATCCTTTAATTTTTCTTGAGTTGTTAAAGAACATGGTACCTACCACTATCAAGTCTGACACCACATAGGGTGATGCCCCTCTGACCTGATAGCTTAATACATATCTAAGTGGTAAAGGGTTAATACATATCTAAGTGGTTAAGGGTTAATACATATCTAAGTGGTTAAGGGTTAATACATATCTAAGTAGTAAAGGGTTAATATATATGTATGCGGTGAAGGGTTACATACTTATCTAAGTGGTAAAGGGTTAATACATATCTAAGTGGTAAGGGGTTAATACATATCTAAGTGGTAAGGGGTTTATACATATTTAAGTGGTAAGGGGTTAATACATATCTAAGTGGTAAAGGGTTAATACATATCTAAGTGGTAACGGGTTAATACATATCTAAGTGGTAAAGGGTTAATACATATCTAAGTGGTAAAGGGTTAATACATATCTAAGTGGTAAGGGGTTTATACATATCTAAGTGGTAAGGGGTTAAAACATATCAAAGTGGTAAGGGGTTAAAACATATCTAAGTGGTAAGGGGTTAAAACATATCTAAGTGGTAAGGGGTTAAACAGCAGCATCCACACTAAAATGAGCCTCACTCTGCAGAAACAGAATTAAATGCATGTGCATAAGTGTCTTCCCAGATTAGATGTGCAGTTGGCACAGGCTTATCTGGGACAACACTTTCCATATAAACTAGATTGGTGCTAAGAAGAGACTATCTTTAAATATAAAAAAAAACATACAAGCGAAAGGTGTCGTCTCTGGTTCTGCAGTTAGCATAGGCTAATCTGGGATGACACTTTCCACAAATGCATTAAGCCCCGTTTTCGCAGAGTAAGGCTCCCATTGTGACATCAGAGCCAAGTAATACTAAAACAAGAGATGTGTTCGTCAGAAACACAATGCCCCCTACTGCGCCGCTTTGAAATAAAATTTCTATTTATCATTTGGCAGGTAAAGAAATCATCTCCTTTTCAAGCTTATTACTTCCCTTGGATTTTGTCCAATCTAACCAGGGGAGGGGGGGGTCTGTAGACAGTCAAAAATGACCAAGTCAAACATCACTGACAACCAAGGCCTGTGGTTTATGAAAGAGATCATACCCAGAGTTCATCATGTAACTATGGACACAGGTATGTAATGAACACTACCATTCACAAATTAGTACAAGAAAGAAATGATAATTATATCATTAAAAAAAAACTTTGACAAATCAATCATTTGAGTTATAAATATTCAAAATAAACAAGGGCTGTTTGTAAAACATGCATGCCCCCAATATGGGCTGTCAGTTGTAGTGGCAGCCATTGTGTGAATACGTTTTTCGTCACTGTGACCTTGACCTTTGACCTAGTGACCTGAAAATCAATAGGGGTCATCTGCAAGTCATGATCAATGTACCTATGAAGTTTCATGATCCTAAGCCTAAAAGTTCTTGAGTAATCATCAGGAAACCATTTTACTGTTTCGATTCACTGTGACCTTGACCTTTGACCTAGTGACATGAAAATTGATAGGGGTCATCTGCCAGTCATGATCAATGTACCTATGAAGTTTTATGATCCTAGGCGTAAGAATTCTTAAGATATCATCTGGAAACCATTTTACTATTTCGAGTCACTGTGACCTTGACCTTTGACCTAGTGACCTGAAAATCAATAGGGGTTATCTGCCAGTCATGATCAATGTTCCTATGAAGTTTCATGAACCTAGGCGTAAGCATTCTTGAGTTATCATCCGGAAACCATTTTACTGGTTCGAGTCACTGTGACCTTCACCTTTGACCTAGTGACCTGAAAATCAATAGGGGTCATCTGCGAGTCATGATCGATGTACCTATGAAGTTTCATGATCCTAGGCCTAAGCATTCTTGAGTTATCGTCCGGAAACCATTTTACTATTTTGAATCACTGTGACCTTGACCTTTGACCTAGTGACCTGAAAATCAATAGGGGTCATCTGCCAGTCATGATCAATGTACCTATGAAGTTTCATGATCCTAGGCCTAAGCGTTCTTGAGTTATCATCCGGAAACCATCTGGTGGACAGACCGACCGACAAACGGACCGACCGACTGATGGACGGACCGACCAACATGTGCAAAACAAAATACCCCCTCTTCTTCGAAGGGGGACATAAAAATCTGTACAGTAACTGTGAAAAGAACTTAAATTCTTGGTAAGGAAATATATAATCTGAGAATTATAATTATATAAATTACTTCCCTTGAAAATAATTTTCTCTAACAAATCTCTATTTTTAGTAGCAAATAATTAAAAGCCACTACGGTGACTGTAGATTCACCACTCAAAATGTGCAGCTCCATGAGATACACATGCATGCCAAATATCAAGCTGCTATGTTCAATATTGAATAATTATCTCCATTTAAAGCTTATTACTTCCCTTGGATTTGTATTTTTGACCTAAAACCTTGAAGGATGACCTTGACCTTTTCCCACTATGTGTTTGTCAGAAACACAATGCCGCCTACTGCGCCGCTTTGATTTATTTAACAAAAATACATAATTTGGCAGGTCAGATAATTATGTCCATTTAAAGCTTATGACTTCCCTTGGATTTGTTTTTTCGACCCCGTGACCTAGTTTTTGACCTGGCATGACCCATATTCGAACTTGACCTAGATATTGTCTAGATACAACTTCTGAACAAGTTTCGTAAAGATCGGATGAAAACTATTTGTATTAGAGAGCGGACATAAAAAGTGTGACAGACTCAAAGACAGACTGACGGTCAGTGCGAAAACTATATACCCCCTTTTCTTCGAAAGGGGGCATAAAAATAGGCGAATTTGACTTTGAGAAGAGTGCAGTTATCAAATAGCACTAACGTACACATCAGACTGAAAGGTATACTGGTTGTGGAGAAGTGTCTCTGGGCTTCGTAACACATAGCTAGATTCCAGCACATATCTCTCCAGTTCCTATTATAGAATTATTAAAGCACATTCAAATCTATGGTAAGTTCACTTTTAATATGTCCTTCATGGTAACAACTACAAATTATAGTTCTACATGTTACAAATTTGGAATACAGCTACAACACCTTGCGCATTGATGAAATGTTACATTTCAATGACATAAATTTATGTTATGCTTTTTAAAACGCCTTTCAAAGGATGAGTCCATCTAAAGCATTCAGCTGTTACATAAATATTAATTATATATTGATTTTTGTAACAAATAGATAATAGTTACACATGTGCTAACCTATACATCATTGTACATTATAAATACAAAGTTGTGATCATTTAACAGTTTTTCTTCATAGACATATATTCAGTCAATGATACATACCTACAATAACCATTATAATTTGCATTATGTTTAGTAAAGGAAAAAAATACATACATTCATTTTAGATAAACATTAAATGTTTTTTTATCACTAACAAGATCTGTCCAATAGAAATCAGACAAATTACACAGTAAAGTTGAACATACAAAGTTTTGATCAGTGACCAGCTTTGCCCAGTAAAAATCCCCCAGCTTGGCCACATTCTGTGCCGTCAGATAGACATGACCGGCGTCAACCTGGCGGTGCAATATCTGAAATGTAAACACTCAAAGTTGTGTATCTGTAATAACGTCCTGTGGTACTTATTTAAGTCAGCTCATGTTTGCATTCATTGTTAAGTGTTTATGGTTATATTCAAAACAGTCTGGTTTACTTTGTGTTCCTTAAGAGTTTGTTTTTAATTGGAAATTCTCATTTTCTCTTGCCATTTAAACCACATTATAGGGGTCTTATAAAGTGTGTTGTCATGGGATTTTAAGAAGAGCTTCAAAGACCCTGTCAATTTCAACAATTTCATATCAATATTTGTTACTTTGAGTTTTATGCTATGCAAGGTAATACAATATTTGCATAATATGATTAATATTAAAAGCCCATAAACACTCAAAATCAAAGAATATTTTTACAATATTTCTAAACACAAAACAAATTATTGTTCCTTATAGCAATAGCCAAAATTTTGCGCAATACAAAATACGCGTTTTTATTTTTTTCTGTTACAATTTATTCCATGTGAATTTTTCACAATGCTATATCCAAACAATTAAGAATGAACGTGAGATTGGCCTCAGGCTGTGTGGGTTGTATGACGTAGTTGAGTTATCAAGAATATGTTGTTGTCCCAACGCTGCCTGAAGCCAGTCTCGCATTTGTTGGCACAAAGAAAAAAAAATGAGCATTTTGCCATCAGTATTACCATACCACATCTAGCTTTGATATTCTGGCTATTGCTATAAGGAACACTGACTTTTTATGAGTTAACTTTATTTAACCAAATATTGTGTGAAATATTTGTTGATTCTGAGTATTTATGTGATTTTAACACACAACATAGATAAATGCACAAATATAAGTAACATGTTTAAAATGGAACTTAGATAAACAAAAACACTTTTTTTTCACAATGCACAAAACTGAACAAATACTGTACCTTTAACTGGTGCAGATGACTCACAGCAGATGTTACGTCCATACAGTATTGCAGAAGACGGAAAACACATGACTTTTCTTGGGACTTGTCTGGCTGAGGGCTGGTCAGCAAGTAGTTGTGAAGGTTTTTGCTCATACATGGCTCCAGAGCTATGTTGAACCAATCTAAAGATTAAGAAAGAGTTATGAGGGCTGGTCAGCAAGTAGTTATGAAGATTGTTTCTCATATAAATTTCCAGTGCTATGTTAAACCAGTCTGAAGATAATAATAATGAGGGCTGGTCAGCAGGTAGTTGTGAAGGTAATATCTGATCAATAATAAGTTGTGAAGTATCAAATACACGAATTTAACATCAATTTTGAATAATAATGAGGACTTGTCATAAATGAGTTGTGAATGATGTTTCTTACGTCTGGTTCCTAAACTATATTGAACCAATCTGAATGAAATTAAATTTATTTTACTTAGTTTGTTTATAATTTATTAGTATTTGAAATTCAACAGCATAGCTTATTTTTTTACACCAACAATATGGAATATTTTCATTTTATAGAAAGTCTCTTCTTGGTCAAAATCCAGTTTAGGTGGAAAGTGTTTTCCTTTATCAGCCTATGTTATCCGGGACAACACTTTCAGCCCAGCTCATAAGATAGCAAAAACTATTTCCAAGTTTCTTACTCTTGTTCTGGTAGGTGCTGAAGAGCTGCACAATGTTGGTATGGGCACAGGACATCCTCTGAAGCTCGCACTCGTTCATCAGGCGGGTCCAGTGGTCCTTAGAGTCAAGTCTTGTGTCTGAAATAGAACAGCAGGTACACAGGCTGAAAATGTGATCTACGTTCTGGGAAAACTGGGCTTAATACATGCACAAAAAGTTCTTTCCCAGAGTATCTCATGCAGTCCTCAGACACAGGCTATAAATTGCTGATTTTTTTTTTTACTTGACTTGATTTTAATATAGAGGAGACTTTCTTTAAATAAAAAATTCCGTACAAGTGGAAAGTGTCGTACTTAATTAGCCTGTGCATAAAGCAGAGCTAATCTGGTACGACATTTCAAGCACATGCATTAAAAAGACCCTTTCACATTTTGATATATGGACAAGAAATGTTTCAGATTTGAACATTTGTGTTTTATTTATGGTCTTTCTTAATTTATCGAAAATAATAATACTTAACATAAACCATACTCTGAACAAGGGTTGTTTGTAGAACATGCATGCCCCCATATGGGCTGTCAGTTGTAGTGGCAGCCATTGTAGGAATACGTTTTTTGTCACTGTGACCTTGACCTTTGACCTAGTGACCTGAAAATCAATAGGGGTCATCTGCCAGTCACGATCAATGTACCAATGAAGTTTCATGATCCTAGGCCTTATTATTCTTGAGTTATCATCAGGAAACCATTTTACTGTTTCAAGTCACTGTGACCTTGACCTTTGACATAGTGACCTGAAAATCAATAGGGGTCATCTGCCAGTCATGATCAATGTACCTGTGAAGTTTCATGATCCTAAGCGTAAGTATTCTAGAGTTATCATCCGGAAACCATTTTAGATATTGCAAAACTTAAACAAAGGTCAAAGTTTTGGACAAACAAAATTAATGAATCACTGTGACCTTGACCTTTGACCTAGTGACCTGAAAATCAATAGGGGTCATCTGCCAGTCATGATCAATGTACCAATGAAGTTTCATGATCCTAGGCCTTATTATTCTTGAGTTATCATCCGGAAACCATTTTACTGTTTCGAGTCACTGTGACCTTGACCTTTGACCTAGTGACCTGAAAATCAAAAGGGGTCATTTGCCAGTCATGATCAATGTACCTATGAAGTTTCATGATCCTAAGCTTAAGCATTCTTGAGTTATCATCCGGAAACCATTTTACTATTTCGAGTCACTGTGACCTTGACCTTTGACCTGAAAATCAATAGGGGTCATCTGCCAGTCATGATCAATGTAACTATGAAGTTTCATGATCCTAGGCCTAAGCTTTCTTGAGTTATCATCCAGAAACCATATGGTGGACGGACCGACGGACAGACCGACATGAGCAAAACAATATACCCCCTCTTCTTCGAAGGGGGCATAAATATAAAAAATATGAATCTTTTGACGATTTAAAAACCTGAAAATTAGCAAACATTAAGGGTCAGTGGTTTGTGCCAAGGTGTGGATTAATTTTTTTGTTTCTTTAATTGTATTCTTGTTTTATACTGGAACTCTTAAATTATGATGTTTACATTAATCAATTAAAGCAATTAATGACAAAATTCTAATCATGCCAAAAACTGTTAAAAGGTCCTATACGCCTCATTTCCAGAAATCCGCTTATATACAGTCGAACATAGTTATTTTAACGTCACCAGGACATGTACTATATACAGTGCCATTTACTATTGATTTTCTATTTTAGATCATTTTTCATTTTCGTAATGGAAGCAAATTATAATGTACAATTAATAGAAATAACTACTGAAATGCATTTGCACCTTTATATTTAATCTATGATTTTGTTTTACTTTTAATGCAACGCCATGATTGATAACCAGTATATTAGCATTGTTTTTAAAATAGGCTCAGCAATTGATATTCACACAGTACTGGGATTTGCTAGTACAATTACATAGGCAAACTTTGGACACTTTGGACATATAGAATAATAGGTTGGTGACATGGATGGAGAATGGTTATCTGGCTCGTCAGAGTATCTTATTGGGTTTGTCCTTGGCTCACCCGATAAATTCATCCAACTTGCCTGATAACCATTCTCCATCCATGTCACCAACTTACATTGTATTATTCTATTTATCATGTCATTCCACTGAATCTAACAAATTTTCCTTTTATTTTATGCCTTTTATCACCGTTCATTTACATTGTAAAAGAGTTTAACCAGAGAATTTCGCTGGTACAATGACATCATTTCGTGAAAAAAATGATGTCATTTCACAGGAAGGTGAGCAACTGACGGATATTCGAGGTCACGTGGTCAACTAGCCTAATAACTTTTGGGTTATTAGGTTACCTGGTTATCGGGCTGATTTAAAGGCATGTGACAGGATAAATTTCAATATGCAGTAAGACGGAATCAATAGTTTGCCCCACTGATGCATGATTTATAAAAAAAATCAACCAAACAATTTTCAAACTCAGCTGAGATATCTCAGACAAGAACAACCAAGTTTCAAGATGATTGGACTAAAAATTTCACCTATAGAGTGTAAACAAATTTTCACTATAACGATATAAGGAAAACTGTACTGTTCCCTAGCGACCTTGCTTTTTAACGCTCAGATCAATTTTTGAACTCTGAGATAACCTTAGATTAGATCTGGTGACAATGTTTCATAAATATTTGACTATGACAGAGACTTCTGCAGTATAAACTTTTCTTTAATTTGACCAAGTGACCTAATGTGTTTAACCTTGTTTGGTCCATTATAGAACTCTGTAAAGATATCATTGTGACAAATTTTTTAACCAAGTTTCATGAAAATAAGACAATAAATGTGGCCTCTAGCTTGTTATCAAGGTAAATGTTGATAACACACGACGCACAACTTGCTATGCATAAAAGGAAATCACAAAAGAAACCCCCTGTGTGAATTCATCTAGCAATAAAAAGAGTAAATACATGTACATGTATTTCAAACATCATACCATCTAAGTTATGTATTTTTACACAGCAGTCCCTTTTTCCAGCTTTCATATTTGTCTTCCCCTTGTACAGTTTGAAAAATCCGCTGTCATGGAAACACAAGTCAAGGTCGGCGTGTATGACTGGTGTATCTGTGCCCAGTAACAGGTTGTCACTACGGGCACTGTCGCTCTCCCCTGCATCAGTGGCCAGAACCCCCGCACTGCTTGTGGTGGGTACTTGTTCCTGAAAACACAAGAACTACTGTCATCTTGAACATTGCACATTACAATTTCACTATGCAATATTCGCTATGGGACAATTGGGCTATAAACATGTGATAAGAATAATTTCAAATTTGTCTGTGCAGTCTGGACAGGCTAATCAGGGGAGACAATTGCCGCCTAAACTGGATTTTTGCAAAAAAGAGACTTCCTTTGGGAACTGCCAAGGCCAATCTGGGCCCGTGTTCACAAAACATTTCTTGCAATCGAAAATCGATTTTGCTTGTCATTGAAAATGGATTTCCATTGTAGCTGATAGGCAAAAATGAACATCCATGTCAGTTAAAATTGATTTTCGATTGCAAAATCGTTTTGTGAACACGGGGCCTGGGATGGAGCGTGCTTTAGGCCAAGTTTTCCAAGAACACTGCTCATATGTCAAATTGTGTGCAATAATATGCTCAATTAATTTTACAGCAATTTTTTTTTCCCGGGACCATGCCAATTGTGAAAAATGTGCACAATTTGCATTACGAAAACTTCAGATTTGGAAATCAGGGTCGTTTAAATTGCTTTGTAATAATTGCACAAACCAGATTTTCGTTAAAATGCATTTTGGCTTGAAAAGTTCAGTTTACAGGCTTATTTTATTTGTTCACGTGCAGTAAAAACACTTTTTGAAAAAGAAAATGATTTTTTCCTTTCTTTTGGGAATTTTTCAGATGGCAATTGGGAATTTTATAGTTTTTCCTCAATCCGGAAAGTACCTTTAACAGTTACTATATAAAGAAGGAAAAAATTGCTGTTTTAAAATATGGTAAATGTTATAAGTGATTTGGACAGGTTATCAAAGAAACATTTACATGAGGTTTGTCTTAATTGTATTCTTGCAGAACCTTAATGGTGACATTATATTATCTGCATAACAAATAAACGTACATGTATACAAGAAACATTTCCAGCTTGATTTAAGATAAGATTCGACGGGAAAAGCGGGCTTAATGCATGTATGTAAAGTGTTGTCCCAGATAAGCCAGTCTTATTAAGCTTGTTACGGGCAAAAATTTCTGGCTAAACTTTTTGTAGAGAAAAAAACCTTCTTTAAGGAAAACATACCCTAAAAGAAACAAGAGCTGTCTCCATCGGAAGACAAATGCCCCGGAAAAATGCTTTTTCAAAACTGTAATGCAGATTTCAAAACCTAAACGTTAACCCTAAGTTAAAGGTCAAGGTCAAAGGGGTCAAAATTTGTGTGTGTATGGAAAGGTCTTGTCCATATACACATGCATACCAATTATGAAGGTTACATCTGAAGCAACATAGAAGTTATGAGCATTTTTCAAAACCTAAACGCAAAAGTGTGACGTTCAGATAGACAAACAGACAGTCCGATCACTATACTCCCTCCTTCAGGGGCATAAAAAGTACCCACATGAATAAAGTCCAGTTTTCCCAGACTGATGGGAATATCGCACAAAAGAGAATGGCTGCAATCCTTTCATCATCCATCATATTTAAAATTCAATAAGCGAATAACAAAACAAAATATACAAACAATAATTTCATTATCAATTTGTGTTGTAGAAATGTGAACTACATAAATTTCCAAAGATTGGGTGAAAATTGTCTTAGCTCATTAAATTTACCTGTATTAAACACTAGTAAAGTATTATTAATGTACCTAGACTTAAAGATGCAGAAATTTTCAAGCCTTACAATAGAAGCAGTCGAGTCCTTGTATACAACAACATGTTTCCGAGACTGGTGTCCCTTTGCTTTGTCTGTACGCTGCCGCCACAGAAAGTACACGGCAATAACAATCACCATGACAACCACCGCCAAGGACACGCCCACACCGACCCCGATGGATATATTCATGCTACCAGCCTGCGCAGATGATTGTCCAATGAGGTCTAAAGTCATATAATTAGATACTGGTAGTATTAAGTAATGATATGGGCCTAATTTGGGGAAAACTGGTCTTAATATATATATATATATATACTTAAAATCTATAATTTATATAGATATTTAAAAGCTATAAATTATTTTATGTATTTTTTCATGGAAACATATGTGCTTTACACATTAACATCATTTTTGTTTTAATAAGGGCAACACCCAGATTGAACATAAGTCTAATTCAGTATCTCAAACAATAATTGTGAAGTTGCAATTCCCATGCCAACTGATAAGAACACACTTATTTGCCAATTTTTGGAAGAACATCTAAGCATTTGTGTACATTGTTAAAGAAACTCAATGAAAATGCAACAGAATTTGATGAAACTAGGAGAAAAACTTTCACCGGTTTTTAAATCTTAATGTTATATGAGTTGAGCATCCAATATGTTATGTCACCCACTTTGCTGGCACTGCAAGCCAGTCCATCCAAATTCACAGCCCGCCCCTGCTGGACAGGTGCCGTCCAGGATACTGCAGGGGTTACCATCCTTGCAGTGTCCACAATGGTCCTCACAGCTCTCGCCATACCAGCCTGGCAAACAGTCTACAAATAGCACGCCAACATAGGCTATGACAAATATATACAGTCAAAAACAACAAGGTAACATGTGTTAGGACAAACATATACAGTCTACCAACTGTAATCAGACATATGTTATGAAAACGTACACAGTCTACAAAGAGCAATAAAAACATATGAAAAAAAAAATGAATACAAACAACAATCCAACATATGTAGGAACAAATAAATTAAGTCTACACACAACTTGCCAACATATTTTACGACAAATATATACAGTCTACAAACAGCAAGCCGACATATTCTTATTGACAAACATATACAGTTCAGCGATTATGACTTTGTTTTGAATAGGTATTCAATAAAATTGCATTTTGTGTCTTTTTTTTATATAAAACTCAGCAAATACGAAAAAGATTTATGTGTTCTACAGTAAATTTGACAATATAACAATTTTTGCGTCAGGTGGAGCCCTGGTTTTGTTTTGCCTTTTGAGCAATGAATACTTTGTGCTGTGTAGTTAACAAGATGAAAAACTTATTAAAGAATTAAACAAGATGCTGCGTTCAATTAACAAATATGTGAGGAGTCTTGTGAGTGTTTATTAACCCTTTGCATGCTGGGAAATTTGTCGTCTGCTAAAATGTCGTCTGCTGAATTTCTAAAATTATCATTTTCTTCGATTTTTTTTCAAAGAATACTATCAGAATAGCAAACAGTTTGAATCCTGATGAGACGCCACGTTCTGTGGCGTCTCATCTGGATCCAAACTGTTTGCAAAGGCCTTCAAAATTCGGTTCAAGCACTGAAAGAGTTAATTTGCCTATAAGAATAAGTTTTAGTCCAAAAGAAGGTCAATGAGTTGGGTATTGTTCAAAGACATAAATCATTATATCAAAGTTATGTAGGAAGTATTAATGATGCAGGACAAAACATGTCATTTTGGGTTATCCTTGAAGGGATGGTGAACTGAAAAACAAATTGTCCTCTGAGGGAAAAATATATACTTTTAAATTAGAAAAGGTCCTTTAACCAGCCCCAAATTTGAATGCAACAAGCACATTCGTTGAATTGATATCCCCTGCCAAAGTAAATTTTGTGTATGGATGGGTGCAAATCTCTTGATATATGATATTATCCTTCAAACAAGCAAATTTGTTGAATTGATATCCCCTGCCAATATGCTTCTGGACACTAAAGTGTTATATTTGACACTCAAAAAAGCATTTTTTCAAGATACAAAGGGCCATAACTCCTTTGTTATCCAATGGTATACAATGCCATTTGGCGTGCATCATCCTCTTATCCATATATATATACTCATACCAAGTTTCAATGAAATCCGCCAAAGCACTTCCAAGATATGGCTCTGGACAAAAAAAAGCATTTTTCCAAGATACAAAGGGCCATAACTCTGTTATTAACAAATGGTGTACAATGCCATAAGGCGTGCATCATCCTCTTATCCATATATATACTCATACTAAGTTTCATTGAAATCCGCCAAAGCACTTCAAAGATATGGCTCCGGACACAAAAGAGCCGGACCGAAAGACGGAAGGACAACGCCAAAACAATATCCCTCCGCCTATGGCGGGGATAATAATAATAATTAGGTGTAGAGTTATTGTATTTATGCACTTGCCATTCTCCTCATTGATATATATATATCAACACAGTTTCATGTTGAAATCTCGTAGGGTATCTCAGATATAGCCATGAGTTACACCTTCTAAAAACATCAAAGGACATTAACTCTTATTTAAGAAAGTGTAGGGATATGGTTTTTGTGCAAGGCAAATCTCCTAATTGATATCTATACACCCATGAAATTTCATGTTGCAATCTTGTATCCTGTCTGAGAGAGAGCCCTGAAAAGTTACATGACACAAAAATGAATAAGGGCAATAACTCTTATTTTATAAAGTGAAGGGTTATGATTCTCGTGCATCGTACTTCTTTTCATTGATTTCTACACATCCATGAAGTTTTATTTTGAAATCTGTTATGGTGTCCTAGATATAGCCCTGTAAAGTTACATCATACACAAACAACAAAAGGGCAATTACTCTTATTTCAGAAATTGTATTGGTATGGCTTTAATGTTGATTCAATATGCTAAGTAATTGTAATTGTGATTTGGATTATCAGAGGGATTCATGGAAATAGTCTAGTTGGGCAAATCTGGGCTTGATGCATGTGCTTTAAGTGTAGTCACATATAAGCCTGTGAGGTCGCACAGACTTATCAGGGATGACACTTTCTATCTAAACTGGATATTCGTTAAGAAGAGACTTTTTATAAACAAAAATGTACACACAAAAAATCAGAAAGTGTCATGCTTGACTGCACTCGGTAATCTGGGACAACACTTTATGCACATGTATTATTCCAAGTTTAACCAGAATGTGTGTCATATAAACTTGTAATAGTCACCTTTTTCACACAGACTGCCTTGCTTTCCAGCAGGGCATCCCAGACAGGCCCCTGTCAGCTGGTCACATGCCTGGTTCAGACAGGCTTTGGAGCACCTGTCCACACACTCCGGGCCGTATTTTCCAGCAGGGCATCCCAGACAGGCCCCTGTCAGCTGGTCACATGCCTGGTTCAGACAGGCTTTGGAGCACGTGTCCACACACTCCGGGCCGTATATCGTCCGTTCCGAACAACCATCTTTACAGCTCCCTGAATGTAATGTTCTTTTGTTTAAGGAAACTTTACATGTTGATAGAAATATTGGCACATTTGCAATTTTTTTTATATTAAATGAACTTTCTAGAATCTTCCCAAAAATATGTGTTAAGAGGTTCCCCTTATTGAAAGTAAGGCACCAGCAGAAATTATTTATTATTTTTATAATTCAAGTGTTAAAAGATGTTTTGTGAAATGACTTTGACAGTATTCTCTTAAACTTTGCATAGCATACACAAATCCTGATAAATATTTGCTATTTTTAAATTAATGTATATTATGCTTACCTGAATTCTTGTTGCATACTTTGTTCACACAGTATGGACTACACCTCCTGTCACACTTGGCCCCATAATATCCAGACAGGCATGGCCCCAGGCAGGTCCCATCGTTCTTGTTGCATACTTTGTTCACACAGTATGGACTACACCTCCTGTCACACTTGGCCCCATAATATCCAGACAGGCATGGCCCCAGGCAGGTCCCATCGTGCTGGCTGCAATTCCCTTCCTGACATTCTGCCTTGCAGCTGATGTTGCATGACTCGCCCCACCAGCCCAGAGAGCAGCCGGCAGTACATAACAGAAGATTATTATCCCAGAAATAACCTGAATGGAAATAAAACACTGTTTCAATGCAAGTAGTGCTAAAAATTAAGTGTTATCTTTCAAGAAGTTAGTAAATACCTTTCTTTGCTACAGGCTTTGAACTGCAGATGAAAAAAAACTGCGAAAAGAAGGGCTATGTTTCACTTTGACCAAAAATAAGTGCAGACTGAAAATCGTTTTTTTAAATAATATTTTTGAAAATCATAGTATTATACAACAGACAATAACTTATTACAAAAGTTGAAATGCCATGTTCACAAAATACAGTATTATAGGCATTATTTCAAACTTCAAGGGATCCGACACCATTTAAATAGACCAGAAAAGAAAACACATTGGTAGAAAATTGGGGCCCGTTTTTGGCAACATTCCCAATGGAAAAAGTATATATTTTTCCAAAATGGGGCCTAAAAATTCCCTGTTTGGAAGGTTTCCATTAAGACAATTTTTTTTAGATTTCAACATTTTGTTCATCTCCCATTTAGCTCTATACAGTATCGTGAACCTTAGTAAATATAATATTCAAAACACTTTTATTCTCAATTTTGAAGCATTTCATAGCAAAACCACAACAAAACAAAATTATCTAATGTCCTTATTTCAGTCAAAACGCTGCCGTTTTTCCTAATCCAAAGGGAACCCAGCCCCAGTTCCCAAAATGGTGAAAAACCACTATGGTCTACAAGCATACCTTCTTCACATTTGTAGCAATAGATGTACTGCTCTGCTGCCTATTCGACACTCGGTGCAATGAAGTTTGGTACAGTTTTGTTCGCTGCAAGTCCGTCCGGACCATGGCTCCTTGCAACCATAGATACAGTTGCCATTGAAATCACATGTTGCAGCATTGTTATAAAGCCCCTGACAATTTTCACTGCAGCGGAGGTTGCATTCTGGCCCAAAATACCATGGCTCCTTGCAACCATAGATACAGTTGCCATAGAAATCGCATGTTGAAGCATTGTTATAAAACCCCTGACAATTTTCACTGCAGCGGAGGTTGCATTCTGGCCCATAATACCCCATGACTGAGCACCTGTGTAATGGCAGAGATCATGACCTATTTGGTTTTTAATTAAAAGTAAAATAATCCTTGTTGATTTAACCCTTTCAGCGCTGGAACCGAATTTAAAGGCCTTGGCAAACAGTTTGGATCCAGATGAGATGCCACAGAACGTGGCTTCTCATCAGGATCCAAACTGTTTGCTATTCTGAAAGTGTTCTTTGAAAAAAAAACGAAGAAAATGCTAATTTTAGAAATTCAGCAGAAGACATTTTAGCAGAAGACAAATTTCCCAGCATGCAAAGGGTTAAAATTATTCAGAATCTTATGAAGTCCAATATATTTTGTAATTAATAAAAAATAAATGTTGCTTCAAATCTTCAATGACAAGTTAAAGACCCAGAAATGTGTTGGATTTTACCAATTAAAACAAAAAAGAGAGAGCCCATGTTACTCAGTTTTTAACGTGGCTTAGATATATATGTTCAAGTCAAAAATTCAGACAACATATTTACATGATTATAAGGTCACACATAACAGCCATATGGCATAAAGAGCTTTTGTGAGGTTTGTTTTTTATGATATGACGCAGCGACCACATCACCGAACTCATAATTAAATTTAGCCTCGATATTTTTAAGATAGTAATTCTGACCAAGATTGAAAAACAAGAGCCAAAGTGGCCCTGGTTGCTCACCTGAGTATTGTTAACATTAAGCAAGGGCTGTTAATTTCATTTTAAAAGGGTTGTTGTTTTGGCAGATACATAAATATATGCGTAATTAGTAGTTTTGTATGTTTATGTTTTGGGGGGGGGGGGTTAAATAAAAAAGTGTTACCCATTGAGACAAAGCTATATTTTGGATAAAGGTAATATAAGGACAATAAGTGAATAATGAGCATAAGCAGCAAAAGAAAATGAAAGTACTTTTTACTACAAATTGTTGTCACACTTTGAGATCACGTGATTAGTATCTCAACATCTTTGAATGTTATATAGTATGGCAACTTGCTTTTACAAGAACAGATTCAGATACTGAAAACAACTGTAATTTTTAATATATTTTTATGAAATAGTTTTAGCACAATTATATACAATATATAAATTAAAGTCGGTTTTAAGGAAGTAGATTAGTTTATGAATATCAACTAGAAATTCAAAATTGATTTTCTATTTAGGTACCATACATCTGACACTGGATCTTTCTAATAGTTACAAATATTGTTACGACTCAGGTCTTTCCATTTATCCAAGAAGACGAAAGAACGGTCATGATTTACAGTTTATTGCTAAACGTATAACATTTTACTGAACAGAAAAGTTTAACAGCATATTAACGAAATAACTGCGTAGGGATGAGCATTATTTTCATTTATGTTCCTTATTTTACCTATTGATCTATACGAAAGTTAGAATGTAAACATAAGGCATCATGGTTAATATATCAGCATATAAATCATGAACAAAAATAATACTGAAGTTTTTAAAAATGAAAATCTCTTTACTTTACTACACAAACTTCGAGTTAAAGAAATGTCCGTGTTATTTTAAAGCTCAAACGTTTAAAGTAAATTTAATAAAACTTTTAATGCTAACCATCATATCAGAAATTCGCCTTTCAAGTAAATTAAATGATCTTTCGTCAGTTTTAGAATTTTGAATGTTCCTTGGCCGAAAAAGAGCCTTACTTATATACTTAAGGGTGGCCGAAGGCCCAGGCCGGTGGCCGAAACAAGTTGCCGATGGCCGTGGCCAAAAATACATAGAATGAGCGCTAAATGTGCCAAAAATATGACGTCACAGCCTATAATGACATCATCAAACAAGCGACTAGCTGAATATTCCTGTTAAGAATGAAAATTTACGTATAAAAAGTATATAAACACTTACATAAACATGGATTTTGTACATCGTGAATGAAATTAGTGTTATTCTTAAGGAATTTAAACAACAAAAGACTGTGTCAATACAAAAAAGACTGGTTACTTTTCCTTCAGGACGGCTTAAGGACAATGTAAAAACATGTTTTGTAATGTAAAATGTAAACAACATGGATACATGTCAAATAAAGTGTTTTGAATGGGAATTGGAGCGACAGGCCATCCTGGCGTTCATGAACAGATATGGCCTGCCGTGGCAATTCAGGGGCACCAAATAGGTACGACTTAAACAGGTTTTAACAGGTAAGTGAACATTACATATTTAAACATTTAAACTAAACACGATAATGCTGGGGTATTACAATATGTGCACATATCTGCAAATAAACATGAAGAAGTAAACACACAAAAGACTTTGGAAAATGTATCATATCAAAACAATTACTGTCAAACTATTTGTAATTTAAATGAACACGAAATCTGTAGCATAAATATATTATTTCTGCAAAAAAACACAGCTAAAACGGCTTTCCTTTTCTAAAAAAAAGCTTTTTGTTTTTCTTAAAAGACGTGATAAAATTATGTTTTTTTTTACGGAGTTGTTCACATTTTGGGCAAAGGGTTTTTGAACAACCGAAACATGGTGACCATGTTTTTCAATGGACCAGACCCATTTTTCAACTCAGCTATCATAATAACAATAATCTTCTGACCAAGTTTCATGAAGATTGGACAATAAATGTGACTTCTAGAGTAATAACAAGGTAAATGTTGATGACAGACGATGGACAAAAGGTGATCACAAAAGCTCACCAGTGAGCTAAAAATAAGCCAAAACTATGGATTCAAAAGTGGTAACAAGTTTGATGGTGAGATTAAGTGCAACACAGGACATAGGACATGGAATGAAAACGTATTGCTCACTTTGAGCACTGTGTGCCCTTTTAGCAGCAGCATTATCATCGTTTGTAATTATTGAGCCTTTAACCACTTATATTAATATATGATCTTATTCGCTTTCTACACGTATAATCAATTAAATTTTCATCATCTTTTCTCCACCACAACCAATTATAAACTGTAGTCCAGACATATAATTTTACTCTTTATAAAAACATAATTATATTCAAACCAGTAGCTCATTTTTTTGCTTTTCTTTACATAAACATAAAATGAACATGTTGATTTCCATGGAATCTGCAACAATTTTAGCTGTTTATTTAACAACAATTTCATTAGATACCTTGTGCATTCCTGTGAAGACATGACCTGCCTGCACTCTGCACACTTCCTGTCACATCTCTGTTGGCAGTTGTCCCCCACCCACCCTGGCTTACAGCCAAACATACACTTGTGTGTGTCTGGGTATAAGACATAGCAGTGCTCCCCCTCATACAGGCAGTTGGAGCAGTCCTGTGCCCTCGCCACACCTGACAGAAGAGCAATATACAGTTGCTTAACCCTTTGCATGCTGGGAAATTTGTCGTCTGCTAAAATGTCGTCTGCTGAATTTTTTTAATTAGCATTTTTTTCAAAGAATACTATCAGAAAAGCAAACAGTGTGGATCCTGATGAGACGCCATGTTCTATGGCGTCTCATCTGGATCCAAACTGTTTGCAAAGGCCTTCAAAATTCGGTTCTAGCACTAAAAGAGTTAATAACAGACATGATCTGGTAGAAGGTATAGGTCTGCAGGACATAGCAGAGGTCCTGCTCCAGAGGTGTAATTGAGTTGATTAAAGTCTGTGGGGAGAAAATATCTGTCGAATGATTACAGACAACCAGATGCCCATAACAGGTTGGCAAAACCTCTTCAAACAGACATAGACAGGGCAAGCTCTGGTCCAAAATTTCTTTGTGCCAACCAGTTTTTGTTTATCTGCGCGCGAAAAGTGGTTATCAAATATTATGTACTTTATACTTTTATATTTTTTGAAATGACAACAATCACATATCATAAGTTCACATAACATACAGTTTTCAATAGAGTAAATAATTATTATGGTACTTGTCAAAATGCAATCATCATTTATTTATTTTAAAACATGTACATTTAATCACAATTTTCATAGTAATAAAGCAATATTTATACAGCACATTTTTGACAACATAGATGAATGTAATGTAAAATATAAGCACACATTTCATTCCCAAAATACATTGCAAACAAATCCTTTTATATACAGAGAACAAAGTAATTACATGTACATATATCATTACTATTTCATTATTATTCTGTGCTGTTAGAAATAATAGAAATAAGCAATGCATTGAACTGTACTGGTCGTGTACGTAATTCCGGCCTGTACGTAAAAAATCGGCCACCTGTGTTAAATCATTTTCATGATCTTAGCATACACATTTTGCTGATTTTTATTAAAATCAACTTAAAAACCAACCCTTTTCTCAATATTTTGCAAATCATTTGAAGCATATCACTGTGAACTTTTATATCACAATGTCACATTTGAAGGACGATGATTTTGTCATGTGGAAAAAGTGACATTATCAATATTTGTATTACTTATATTTATATAAGAAACAAATATATTTGTTAAAATTGTTGTTATTTTTTATCTAATAAACTTTAACTAAGGTATTTTCAATTAATTGTATCAAAACATATATCAAAACATAAAAATTAGGACCTAATACATACTTTTTTAATATATGAATTACCTCCCTTGATTAGAATAATAATAGGTTATTTGTTGTAAAATTAAATACAAGCGTTTACTAAAAATCGACAATGAAGTAAAATTTATATACAAAATGTGTTAAATTTCTTAGCTATATTTTTTTTTTTTATAAAATATATTAAAAACAAATAGTTTTTAGGAATTTGCAGTTGCCAATTGAAAGTGATTGTTCACTATATTTATTAAGTTAGGTAGGGGGAGTAACTGGTATATAATGTCGCATTATTTTAAGTTTCAAGTGAAAAAAAATTGTTTGTGTAAACCTTTATTAATACTCCTAAAATGAGGACATTTGTCTAAAGATATTGCTTTGTAATTTTACCTGCAGATTAAACTAAAAGGTGGCCGATTTTTTAGGTACAATTGCCCTATGAAAATTGATAGTTTATATGTCATTAATTTCTGTTCATAAAAGTAACATACACTGATCTAATTCTATTGAAATTTTCATGCTAGATGAGTTTTGAACCCAGGATTATATATGTGAAGTTTAGTTTCAACCAGTTGCCTAAAACAAAAGATTTTGTTAAAATAGTCCCAAAAGTGGCCGGAATTATGTACACGACCAGTACACAAATATTTTATTTTTTAAAAACTTGTTTTAACCCCACTCAGAAATTATTAAAGGATGCAATTTTAACAATAACATTATTTATTGGGTTTCTGTAATATTACACTTAATTTAGTTTCGCCATCCCTGGGAAAGATGCTGCAGCTGGCAATCAATCATTTTTGCTAAATGTTTTTTGCCTTACACAATATGCACATCATTTCAAACGTGTTTTAATTGAACATGTAATAATAGCATTTTATGATGAGATACGAAGTTCATAAGTTTTCAACAATCATGTTTTAAAAGACAGATCATACCAAGAAAAAAAATCATACCAAGACAGTCAATCTTCTTTAAATTAAACAAGAGCTTTCTCCATAGAAAGACATATGCCCCCGAAAAACGCTTTGATAGAAGTTATGAGCATTTTTCGAAACCTAAACGCAGATTTTGAGACCTAAATTCGGACCCTAAGTTCAAGGTCAAGGTCCGGTATGACTAGATACCGAAAACAGTTCTGTTTTCGAAAACAGTAAAATGTACCGAAAACAGTGTTTTATTATACAAAAACATTGAATATTAAGACGAAAACATCGCCTTTTCCTATGCCTGGTTTAAAAAAAGAATAGCAGTTTAAAGTTATTTTCAACATATATATTAAAACTTTTAAATAAATTTATTTTAATAAAAATAATCCACATTCAGTTTTTTTTTCATATAAGAAAGCAGTAAAAGCAGTAAAATTACGCCCGAAAACAGTGAACAAATATAGGAAAACAGTATGTATTCAATATGTTAGTCAGAAATAGATATCGATAATACATTACCAAAAATATTTTATTAATTTGTATAGAAGTCTATTAATTCAAGAACCCGAATTCAAAATATGAAACAAATAAATACTACCGAAAACAGTAAAACAGTTACCGAAAACAGCATTGTTAACCGTGTCAAAATTAACCGCTTTCATACATAAGTTTGCAAAGTCGGAATTATTTTATTAACGTACCTGTTCGTGTGTTCTTACTTTATATATATATATATATATGTGTGTGTGTATTTTATTAGAAATAATTTCTTATGATTTATTCTTGTACAGAAAGTTACTATAAAATATACATAATATGCAACCTATGAATTCTTTGTTTGTTCGTCAGTCGTTGTCTAACACGTACCTTCAATTGTTTGTATAACAATAGGCATGCATTACATTTTTTGGAGTGTTAAGTATTTGTCATAGTTATCTTTCTGGTGTGAAACCTTTGATTAATACCGGCATACATGGTTTTTAACCCAATTACGCAAATGTAATGGGTCATAGCCCTAAGTGATTCATCTGCCTGGTTTTATAACTTTAATCTGGTCATGAAAATGCATGATCGAAGTGACACAAGATAATTGAAAATAGGGAAGAAATCTGTTTAAATAGCGCTGTAAAATGTCACTATCACGATGTAAAGGTGGGAAATCTTACTAATTTCCTTAAATCAACTCTTCGGCATCATGTCCTTGTATTACATAATATTTTCGTTTTTAAACAAGAATAAAATGTTTTTTTTGTAAAAAAAAAGAAGTAATTAATATATAGCATCAATTTAATGCGAACTGGAGTAAACATTCATTAAAATAATAGTTTAACGCCACTATCACGATGTAAAGGTAGGAAATCTCACTGTTTTTGGTAAATTTACTGTTTTCGCGAAAACAGCACTGTTTTCGGTATTTAGTCATACTCGTCAAGGTCACAGGGGTCAAAATTTGTGTGCATATGGAAAGGCAGTCTTCAGAACGACGCCATATGCAACAAAATCAGCAGACAGAAAAGAAAATAGTAGTTGCAATAATTCAACTCTCAGCTTTATTACGGTTAAAACCCAATGGGTTGCCCAGAACTGTCATAGCAAAAATTATCAAAGACTCTGGGAGTCCGTTGAGATGGACTAACAAAATAGTACTAATATGTTTTCAGAACTTGTATCACCCCTGATTTTTTCATTACAAACTAACATGAAGGAGAAATTAAGGTCGTATTATAAGCATTACTTGTGACGATTTCCGGTCTTTTTCCTCCCTGGACGTTTCTCCCCTGGTCTTTTCTCCTCCCAACATTTTTTTATTATCTGTATATTTAGGTAGGAGAAAATGAAGTATATGATTGAAGAATGGTTAATAAAGGAGCATTTTAGTTATATCAATATTATATATAATATATAGATGAGTACCAGTAAATGTGAATCAGTGCAGTTAAAAAAGTGTGTTTTATTTTATATCTGATTAGTTATTTTTTATAATATTATATGCGTTTTAATACTGAAAACATGTCTTGGTATAGATCTAACTTCTAAAATTATTTTATTACAATTTTTAATTCTTCATATTTTTTCATCATTTAAATTATAATTGAATACAGATTATTATTTAATACAAAAAATCTTGGCACAGATCTAACCTCTATAATGATATAATAACATTTTTAAACATTTATATGTTTATTCTTCATTAAAATTATCATTTAATACATTTTTTTTATTTTATACAACAAAATGTATTGGCGCAGATATAACTTCTTAAATGATATTATTGTAACAATTTTAACACATTCATATTTTTTTATTCATTTTAATGTATATTTATTACAAAAAAATATATTTAAAATTTCATAAAACCTAAAATTAGTTTTTTATATATACCATTATATTATGAGTAAAAATTGATGAATTGAAATAAAATAATTAGTAATTGTATTGTGTTTCTGTTTATGTTTAAAATATATTTAAACTTTCATTAAATGTTTTACAAAACTAAACATTGTTTTTGCTGTATACCATATTATGAATAAAAATTGATGATTTGAAATAAAATAAAATAAACCAATTAGTAATTGTGTTGTGTTTCTGTTAAATGATCAGTTAAAATGAGCTAAGATGTTGATTGGCACATTCTTTCAAATAAACAAGGATGATACATTCCAAAGGATGACACATTCCACCCATGTAATTAAGCAAGAATTTTTCACAAGAATGTCTTAGGGATTCACACCTGACCATTTCCACATCCTGTCCATATCCTACCCAGTCCCAATGTCATGAAAAAAGTTAGTTTTGATTTGACTTTCATTGCTTCATGATCATTTTGAAATTTATATTTTACAGTTTGGAAATATTTATATTAAATTCAAAATTAATAATCAATATTCAAAATTTGGGTTGCTACACATTTAAATCACACACTGATTTTAGCAATTTATTTCAATTTCTATCATTCATTGTGTGATCTAAATCTTTAGCAGTTTAATTTAAAAAAAATAATTCACTTGAATAATCTAGTAACTTTTTGCATTTTGTACATACATACTTTGGCATAAGTAAATAAAAAGTAGCTTATATTATGTTAAAAATAAATGTACATACTTAATTCAAATTAATGTATGGATTTATTTTGAAATATAATTCTTAGTTACTTTATTGTTAATTATTTTTAAGTATTGGCTAATAATAGTATAAATAATAGTAATAGTATAAATGTTAAAAAAAATACAACCTAAAAACACTAAATTTCAAAAAAATGCAAAGACTGTTTAAATTAATTTAACATTATAATATTGAAATGAAATAAACACACTCAATCTATTTCATTCACAAATAATGAAAATGAAGCAATGATAAATATCCTGTCTCTATTAATGAGCTTGATTGATCACTGGTTGAATTAACATTGATAATTCAATCGGTGACTAATCAAGTATATCAATAGAGGTGTTAAAAGTGCAGATTAATCCCCCAGCATGAAATATGCTGGGAGGAGAAAAGACTAGGGTATTAGGAGGTGAAACGACTAGGGGGAGAAATGTCCAAGGGGGAGAAAAGACCAGGGGGAGAAAAGACCGTACACCCTTGTGACTTGTAGCTGTATGTACGCATTGTGAAGCTAAGAGCAGTCCAGAAGAACTACGGTACTACTAAATTTAATTATTCTTATCATTTAAATACTTGCATTCCCATACTTTTGCCATATTTATATTTTGTTATGTTGTTTTTCAGATCGGAGTTTCCGCGTTCAAATGCATTCTGAACTTTTTAAGAACAATTTTGTGATCAATGGCATTGAGTGATTGACATTAGAACAACTCTGTTAATTCTTTATAATACAGTTTAAACTGCTGAACGTAGACGTCATCAGCCAAGCTCCACCTGTCAAACAACCTATGACAGGTGGAGCTTGGCTGATGACGTCTACGTTCAGCAGTTTAAACTGTATTATCACATCATGCAATGTGACAAAATACACCCCAAAATACTTACCCATCGAGACCACAATTAAAAAAAGATAAAGTGATAAGGTCATGTTTTCTTATCGTCCATTATCGCATTAACTGAAGTTCATCATTTAAAGGAGGAAGTTACAACTATCACCTGATGTTTTTTATTTACATTTCACAGGTAAAATGTAATTCGTGAAACATCGGCTATCTACGACATCCTCCGTAAACAAACGTTTGCTGATCAAGAGCGACTACGCGCACTGACATTTTCAATCGTGATACATCGGCTATCTCGGATTCCTCCGTAAGATATGAAAATAAATCGTCTGCTGATCCAGAGTCAATCGTGATACATCGGCTATCTCGGATTCCTCCGTAAGATTGATTTATGAAATAAATCGTCTGCTGATCCAGAGTGGATCCAGAGTGTGACATTTTAGGTCACAGTATACTAAATATTTTCCTTATATCAGTCAATCTAAAGGCGACATGCTCTCAAATACAATCTCTGCCATCACAAAAAATCATTCCAGATGTGGAAGGATTTTTTATTTTGTGTTGAAGTATTATACAATGAAAAGTAGTATCATTTTCTTTTATATTTTGAAAATAATGTATACGCATAGGTCATGCACAACAAATAAATCACCAACATTAAAAAAGTAAAATAACATCAGTAAATTATTGTACCACGTGGCTCGGCTATCATCAAGGTTGGTATTACCGGTAGGAATTCGATCCATCTATGCTGATTCCAGTCAAATCTCTGCGCAGAGGTTGACAACTTTAAGCGAAAATAGATGCAACATTTTTCACATAGAGACTCCAATAATTAAACATTTTTTTAGGGCATTCTTAGTTTTAAAAAATATAGCAATTAAAATATATGTTATTGTAGTATTTCTTCTACAAATGCACTGTTAAAAACCATTGAAGGAATATCATTTAAGGCTCAACACCGTTTAACCTTTGTTCGCTTATTTACATTCCGTACTCTTTAAGCATACACACTAAACTCTTTGTTCTACATGTTGGTTTAAACTTATTTATTACGACATAGTAACATATTCACAAGTTACATGACATTGAGATTGGATTGGGCTGAAAGGCGAACCTTATTGGAGCCCTCTCCCGATAAATAATATATTTACGCATGACATTATGTCATGACGTCGTAGTAAATTGACAATACAAGCTGCAAAATGCAACTTACAAGTTTAAAAAACATAATACAGAATGCAACGTATATACAAGTCCACTAACATTGATGGAGAGAAACACTAGCACTTTCACAGGGGAAATGAAATAGAAATTGAGGGGGGAAAAGGAAACATAAACAGAAAAATATTATTGATTTCGAGGTTGTAAAAGGTCATGTAGAAATTTATGGAGAAGAAGAGTGGCAGAGAGAAGAAAATGGATGGCGGCTAGAATCTCTTGTTGATTTTATGAAGCGCTGAAAATGGTCTAATATGATAGCGCTGAACATGGTCTAATATGATACAATTTTCATCGACAGAAAGCGAAGGATCACCAAACAGAAAAACATATTGTGATGGAGAATATATCTGCGATACACTATTTATAAGCTGAGCTCGTTCTACACTGAACTTAGCACAATGAAAGAAAAAGTGGTTGCAGTCTTCAATTTCGTCACAAGAAATGCAGTTAGGCGAGTCATTAATGTTTTTTTCTAAAAAGATGGGCAGCAAGAGAACTACAATTGGTGCGAAGACGTGTATGTAAAATTTGAAGATTTCGCGGCCCATGGTAAAAATGTTTTGGACTACTGGAAGGTTCAGTGTTAGTATTCAACATATTTTATAATGCGGCAATAGATGGTGCATTTTGAATATGACTTGGCTAGGAATTGAAACTGGCGATGGTTGAGGGTAGAAATGTGTTCTTATAGAATGATGTTCGGAAGTTGACGTTTTGAATGTCGCTTCTATTTCTTAAAGAGTACGGGACAGACTGACCTACTGTAAGCGGGACAAGGTTAGCAAGGTAATCAGGAACATGCGAATTTTGTTTATTTCGCATAGATTCTAAAGATTCCCAACCGATTTCTGATTAAAGTATTTCAATAGATTTTTAGAATTTTTTCGAGCTCATATTGTTCGGCCTGTGTTCAATTGTCGAATAGGATGTCACCGTATTCGAGAATTGGACGAATAAACGAGATGTATATAGTTTAAAGGGATTGTCTATTAAGTTTGAATTTAAGTTTTCTCATTACGTTAATTCGTTTCCAACACTTTTCTTATATATAATTTATATGGGTTGACCAATTTAAATTTTCTGTCAGAAATACATCTAAGTGTTTGTGAGAAGAATCTTCTTTAATTGGAGTGTTATTCATAATGAGTGTAGGGTGAGCATGGTCATGTGTGCTTCTATATATAAGCAAAGATTCTGTTTTGTTCGGATTGAAATTTACAAGCCATTAAGACGCCCAGACGGATATTTTTGTAGATCATCGTTCAGAGTGTTTGCGGCAAGATTTGTTGGATTTTCGACAATGATTGAGAGTGAGGTATCATCAGCAAATAATCTAATGTTTGCACAAATGTCATTAACAATGTCATTGATGTAGATAAGGAATAGCAAAGGACCTAGTATAGAGCCCTGGGGGACACCGGCAGGTTCGACATTCCACTGAGAACAGGAACCTGGTAGGACAACTCGTTGTCTACGGTTGGAAATATACGATTTAAACCAAGTAAGTATAATGTTAGATATTCCAATTTCGTTTAATTTAAAAATTAGGCCGTCATGCCACACTCTATCAAAAGCTTTTGATATGTCGCAAAATACTACTCTGACCTCTTTCCCCGAATCAACAGCTTTGGCAAACATATAATTAAGATACGTTAATTGGTTTGTTGTGGAATCGCTAGGTAAAAAACCCGATTGGTACGGTGTTAGGATATTGAAGTCATGCAAGTAATTGAACGTATGATTGAAAACTATTTTTTCGAAGGCTTTTCCAATTGTATTTAGTAATGATATTGGACGGTAGTTATTTACAAGACTCGGGTCGCCGGATTTAAAAATTGGACAAACATTTGCGTCTTCCCAAATTGACGGGAAGAATCCCGTGCGAAGAGAATAGTTGAAGAGCGTACTCAAAGAACCAGACAATTCTATGGACAATTCAAGGAGCAATCGATTATTTAGTCCATCGGGACCAAAAGCTTTTCCTAAAGGCAATCCATTTACAACTAGTTCTACTTCATATGGTTCAAGAATAAGTTGACTGAGGCTTGATTGGGTTCTGTTTGTGACTCTCGGTAATGTTGGTATTTGGCAGTGGTCAGTATTTGACTGGGATGTAAAAAAAATGTTAAAAATATTTGCTTTGTCGAATGCATCATCAATTATTTTGTTGCCATATTGGATTGGTGGTATTTCGGAGTTTCCCGAGGATTTAATAAAGAATTTCAATGTGGCCCACCAATTTTTGGAACTTTTGCTGCTTGATTTTAATGTTTCGGTAAGTTTGTTAAAATAATTTCCTTTCGAGCATTTTATAAATTCTGTCGTTTTGTTTCTAATTGTTCTAAATTTTGGCCACAAAAATGGTGTATTAATATTTTTTGGCTTTACGATAAGCGCGTTTTCTTTTCCGAATATAACGCCGTATATTATTGTCTAGCCAAGGTGGTCATTATTACGAATGAGGGCATCTCTGTTAGGTAAACATTGACTGGATAATTTAATTATGTTGGCACTTATGTTTTTTTGCATAGATGTCAATATTTCGTTTTGTAATGAGTCCCAATCAAAATTGGAAATATCATGACGTAGTTTAGAAAAATCGCCCTTGTCAAAGAGCCAGACGTTTCTTGAGTAAGTACGTTGTCGATTTTTATGAAGTTTTAATAGAGCATAAATAGGACAATGATATCTTGTTGTTTGACTTAGAAATGGGTCAGCAACACCACTAGAAAGAATGATGATTGGGTTTGATGTTAATATTAGATCTATTAAGCTTGCCGAAGATTCTGTAAAGTGCGTGTCTTCAGAAATTACTTGTGTAAGTGAGAACTGATCACATATGGACTTAAGCTTAGATGCTGATGTCGTGACATTGGCATTCAGGTTAAAATCGCCAGTTATAATAATGTTTTGGATACCAGTATCGAAAGCTAGATGTATTGAGTCTGTGAGAGCGGAACGTTGTTGGGGTGTGGTATTTGGGGGTCGGTAAAAAGCTCCAAACAGCAGAGGCCGGTTCGAGACAGTAATTTCAATCCAAATACATTCAACACCAATTATTTCTAAGTCATCTCGCCGCCTATGAAAAAGGGTTTCTTTGATAGAGATCACTTCCACAATATTAAAGACTGGGACAATTATAAACTGTTACGAAATAAAACTACGGCATTAATTCGCAAAAGCAAGAAAGAATATTACAACAATGCTGTTAAAAAATGGTACTAGTACGAAAAATATTTGGAAAAACTTGAAAATGATATCTAATAATGACAATGATCAAAACTGCGGAGTAAATTTGCCAAATAAAATTTAAAGTGAACGGTGTGTATGTTGAGGACAAAAGTAGGATCCTAATTGCCTTAAATGAGCATTTTACAAACATATCAAATATTGTTGATAAGCTTAAATTTCACTAAAAAAACTTTGCTTATTTGAAGTTATATATCGACAAATCTTTAAACAGCATGAATTTTCTATAAATTACATTACCCCTCTCGAAGTAAGTATAATAATTGGCAATTTAAATGTTAACAAGGCTACGGGACTCGACGGGATCAGTGCAAACATTATAAAATACTGTGGAGAGCATATTGTTTTACCAATTACCTCGATAATTAATAATTGTATTCGTACAGGAATTTTCCCCGATTTTTTAAAACAAGCATATGTTCTACCAATATATAAAGACTCAGACAGAGAGGACTGTAATAACTATCGTCCGATTTCAATTTTGCCAACTATATCCAAAATATTCGAAAGACATCTTTCAAATTAATTGAAAAAAATCTTTCGAATAACAAATGTGTTGAATAAACATCAGTCAGGCTTTAGAGAAAATCATTCTTGCCAAACAGCACTGATTCGACTTATTGATGAGTGGCTCAAATATGTATATAACGGTAATTATATTGGTTCTGTTTTTATTGACATGAAAAAAGCTTTTGATTTAGTAGATCATGAAATTCTGTTATACAAACTAAAACTTCATCACTTTTCGGATGGTACCTTGTCCCTTTTTCATTCTTATCTTAGTCAAAGACAACAATGCGTTAAACTAGGAACTAGTTTTTCTACCCCTCTTACTATTAAGAGTGGTGTCCCTCAAGGTTCTATTTTGGGCCCTCTCTTGTTTCTAATTTATATAAATGATATTGGGTATTACTAAACTAATCAGACATAGACTTGTATGCTGATGACTCGACACTACATGCTACAGGGGCCAATCCTTCAGAAATTCAAACTAACTTACAAAATGATATTTATTCCATACAAAAATGGTGCACCCTAAATAACATTATGATAAACCCCAGTAAATCAAAATGCATGCTTATTGGACCAAATCAAAAAAAAGAATATCAACCTTGATCTAAAAATAGATAATAATGCTATTGAAAATGTCACTAGCCATAACATTTAAGGACTTTATACTGACAAACATCTGTAATGGAAAGTACACATTGATAAAACATGCTCTAAAATAAGCAGTTAAATAACTTAACTAAAACGATATCAAATTATCTCGCTTTTGATAAGAAGAAATTATTTCATAATATATATATTCTAACATGTTTCGATTACAGTTGTACGATCTGGGGCAACGCTAATAAAACCAATTTAAAAAAAGTGAATATTTTACAAAAACGCGCAGCGAAAGTCATTCTTCAAAAGCCAAATAGAACACCATCCAAAGAATTGTTTTTACAGCTTAATTGGCTCTCGTTTAATAATAGATGTAAATACCACACGGCAATCTTGATATATAAATGTGTCAACAATCAGACTCCAGAATATTTAAATAATATTATAACTTTTTCTCAAAATCAAAAATATAACTTAAGATCTGCCACCCATAGCGATATTGTTAATACCAAAGCAAATACAGGTTATAAGAAAAGAGCTTTTTCATACCATAGCATGGATATTTGGAACAATATACCGATTGGAATAAGAATGGCATGCTCTATCTCTGCTTTTAAAAGGCAATATAAAGTACATTTATTATCTAATCAATAATACGTCATATGTTGTTGTGTTGTTTTTTTTCTAATCAATGATATTTCATGTGTGTCTGTCTAAAAGTCAAAATGTGTGTTATTGGTGTAAGAAAATATTGTTTAAATGTTTTACTTGTTATAGACCTATTTGTGTATGTTAGTTTAAGAAGGCCACATTGTAAAAAAGTATTGATTTATCTGCATAATATGTATAATGCGTCATTGTCTTTATGTGTAACCTTCTGTTAATAAAGCTTTTATTATTATTATATATATATTATTTTATTATTTTTATTATTATAATCAATAATATTTCATGTGTGTCTATCTATGTGTGTTATGTATGGGTGTAAGAAAATATTTGTTCGAATGTTTTACTTATTATAGATCTATTTGTGTATGTTATTTTAAGAAGGCCACATTGTAAAAAAGTATTGCTGCATTTGCATAATATGTATAATGTGTCATTGTCTTTATGTGTAACCTTCTGTAAATAAAGCTTTTTTTATTATTATTATTATTATTATTATTATTATTATTATTATTATTATTATTATCTATTGTTAGATCAAGGTTGATATTCTTTTTTTTGTTTTGATCCAATTTTAAGACATTCCCGATGAGTCCCGCGACTCTCGCCATGTCGCCCACACCTATCTACATGTACTTTTAAGAAATTCCCGATGAGGCTCGCGACTCTCGCCATGTCACCCACACCTCTCTACATGTACTTTACAGACATTCCCGATGAGTCCCGCGACTCTCGCCATGTCGCCCACACCTCTCTACATGTACTTTACGGACATTCCCGATGAGTCCCGCGACTCTCGCCATGTCGCCCACACCTATCTACATGTACTTTTAAGAAATTCCCGATGAGTCCCGCGACTCTCGCCATGTCGCCCACACTTCTCTACATGTACTTGACAGACATTCCCGATGTGTCCCGCGACTCTCGCCATGTCGCCCACACCTCTCTACATGTACTTTACGGACATTCCCGATGAGTCCCGCGACTCTCGCCATGTCGCCCACACCTCTCTACATGTACTTTACGGACATTCCCGATGAGTCCCGCGACTCTCGCCATGTCGCCCACACCTCTCTACATGTACTTTACGGACATTCCCGATAAGTCCCGCATATCACAGACCGCGGATACTGTCAGGACGGTGTTTGTGGAATTAAGCATTAGTTTTAGACGAATGGTCAAATTGAACCCATTACAGCACCTTTGCGTCTTACCACAACCCCATTTATAACGACGTAGTACGTGGCGTGCTTATCAGAGTCCATTCCAATGACCGCATTCTGTGCACGAAAGTCGCTTAAATATAACTTGATCAAAAAGTTTTAAACAAAAATGATATTATTACACGCCGAAATGAATCTACCAAACACATTATCCAACAACTTAATACTTAATTATCCCTGTATGGAATGATACAGCATCCTAGAGACGTAACAGGACTTACATTGTGTGTTCTGGAAATACAGGCATTTACCGGAATCAAAGACCTATAAAATGTATTCTATAGGTCTTTGCCAGAATGTACAGGAATTTCCCAGGTTTCACGATAGATAAGCCATGTAAATATGAATATGATTCTCAGAAATATTAACATCTTAGGTACTATCTTAATAATTATTAAATTATTACTCTATTAAAATGACAAAATATAGAAAAACTAAACTAGATAGATATGTTACACAATGATAAGTTATTTGTATTAAAAAACACACGTCATGAATAAAAAACAACAACAACAAGAGGATCATAGTGGTCCTTGGTCGCTCACCTGACTAGTATTAACGTTAAGCAAGGCCTGTTAACGTTGTTTTATGAAAAGAAAGGGTTTGCTGTTTCTGCAGATATATACATGATATGCGTTATAAGTAGTTTTTGTGTGTGTTAATGTTTTTTTTTTAAATAGACATTTGTTACCCGTTGCGGCAAAACTATATTTTGGATACAAGTAATATGAGGACAGTTATTTAATAATGAGCATCAGCAAAAGAAAATGGAAGTACATTTTTCCACAAATTGTTGTCCAGCTTTGAGATCATGAGATTGATGTTATAGGGGACGACTAGTTACAACCTGTTTTTACAAGAAGTTCAGCTTTAGATACTAAAAACATTTTTTCAATAGAGCGAGTGTGGTGTGCGGTAAAAATGACCTAGTTAAAAAATGCCAAAGGTAAAAATGCTAGAGGTAAAAATGCCATAGGTTTTTACCACTGGCATTTTACTTCTGACATTTTTACCTCTGGCATTTTGACCTATGGCAGTTTTACCTCTGGAATTTTTACCTCTGGTATTTTTACCTACAGTCATAATTAAGGGATAACACAAAGATTATACTGATTATGATACTGGTGATGATAACCATGCTGATTGGTATTAATATGCGTCTTGTTCTGAGAAAACTGGGCTTAACTCATGTGCATAAAGTGTCGTCCCAGATTAGCCTGTGCAGTCCGCACAGGCTAATCAGGGACGAAACTATCCGCTTAAAAGGTATTTTAAGTTTCAAGGAAGTTCCTCCTTACCGAAAATCAAGTTTAGACGGAAAGTGTCGTCCCTGATTAGCCTGTGTGGACTGCACAGGCTAATCTGGGACGACACTTTACGCACATGCATTATGACCAGCTTTCACAAAACAAGACATATATTATAATTAATAATTATAATTATAATTAAATTATTGTTATAATCATCAGCAATAGCAGCGGCAGAAGTAGTAGTAGTAGCAGCAACAGCTAACTGCAGCAGTAGTAGTAGTAGTAATGCAATAGTAGTTATTTGAGTTATTATAGTATTGTTATTGAAAGCAGCATCAGTAGCATGATTAGCATTGAAAGCTCTTTCTTTATGCCAACATTGGACAAAGGTTATATCATATATAGTTGGTACTTGGCTATCAGTATCTTGACGATGTTGGGCAAGCCAGTTTTACCAATCATTTACCAACAAACACTATTTGGCGAATGTATGGCCAACGTTGAACCGCCAACTGTAGCACCGAGCAAACGGTACAACCATTAGCCAACGTTGGCCACATTGCAACATGCTGACCAGTGGAGAATATTCCATTAAAGATGGGGATATGATATCCTGCACAACGTGTAATAACATGCAACACAAACTCCTGTTGATATTGGGGGGCAAGGACCAAGCATGACAGGATACACAACGGACTCTAATTTCTGCTAATATTGTGGATAAAAGTGTAAAGCCGTGTGTGGAAGGACATGCAACTCTGTATCCTGCTTATAGTGGGGATAGAGGCATTAGATGCAGTGTGGGGGGTAGCATGCATTAACACACCCTGATGAGCTGGGAGAACATGCAACTTAACCTTCTGCTAATGGTGGGGAATGGATATTAAGCGTTGTGAGAGAAAACTTCACAAGAGCACCGCATAACGGGTGCCACACTCGGCTGCGAAAGCTTGTCAGAATTTATTTTTTTAGAGGTCACAGTAACCTTGACCGTTGATCTAGAGACCAAAAATGGGTGTGGCGTGTAGAACTTGAAGGTGCAGTTACATATGAATTTTCAAAGTTGTAGGTGGAAGCACTTTGATTTTAGAGCAAAATGTGAAGGTTTTAGCATTACGAGGACAACGACGGACAGGACGAGCTGGCTATGACAATACCTCGGGTTTTCTCTGAAAACAGCCAAGCTAAAATTCAAACTCCTGCTGATTGTGAGGATAAGGTTCTAAGAAACGGACTGTGAGGACATGCAACTCAACCCTGCTGATTGAGCGGATTTGGGCATCAGCAATCATTTCAACAAATTAATTTATAAAATGTAAGAAAGGATGACAAACGACGACGGATGCTGGAGCGCAACCACCACATAATTTCACTATATACACACATGTGACCTTAAAAACATCCAATTTTGTTGACATCCAAATGTTTAAGTAGAATTGCAAATTTAACTAAAACTGTGAACATATTTTGCAGAGAAAGTAAATGATTATATAGTTAAAGGTTAGCAAATCAAGAGCATAGACACTTCATTATTTCCACTTACCATTTTCAAGATGAAGATTCATAATTGTACTTTCTTTAATCATGAAATAAGCCAGTAGTTTGCTTCTTTGTGAATGTCACTATGTCTAAGCAAGAACTATCAATGTGTATTGATTAATCTTTGTTTATTGATATATCTTTGGTAAAAGCACTCCAGTAATTACAAGCAAATTAGACATTTTTTTACATTTTATAACAAAATAAGATGTGTACAAATTACAACGTTTAATTTAAACATAATACGTGCCAGTATAGTACAAAGGTATTCTAATTAACAGAGTCTATGAACAAACTAATAATAACAGTATAAAAACATATCAAGCAATAATGGAAATAAAACAAAACACAAGACAATAACACTCATAACAGTGAACTGCTGGCACCTACCAGGTCTTAAGTTTGAAGTAGAGGGAGAAAAACAAGAGCACCGCATAACGGGTGTCACGCCCGGCTACGAGTGCAGTTTTTAATAAATGAAAGCTTGTCAGAATTTGTTTTTCTTTGACCTAGTGACCCCAAAATGGGTGTGGCGTGTAGAACTCATAAAGGTGCATCTACATATGAAGTTTCAAAGTTGTAGGCGGAAGCACTTTGATTTTAGAGCAAATGTTAAGGTTTTAGCACGACGTGAACGTCGGACGACACGACGAGCTGGCTATGACAATACCTCGGGTTTTCTCCGAAAACCCTAAGCTAAAAATCAATAAATATATGTATTAATTTACAAATTTTGTTTACGTCAACGGTTTCCAATTCAGCAAGTTACAAGAAGTACAATGAATTTATATGCAAGAAATTGCAATAATATTTAATATCATTAATATCAAATAAAGGCAGACATAATGACATACCCAAACGCACAAGTACAAAAAATCGGAATTATGCTTACAAATGAAAGTTCAAATGTTGTTGAATTTGCAATGCCCTTGTTTTTCTCGTTAGTAGGTAAAACACGAGGACGTATGACAGCACCTCAAAGATTGTTATTAAGTACATGAAAACACCTAATTATTTCATGATAAACATGGTAAAATGGTTAGGCATTAAATCACTACTTAACCTGTAGAAGATTTATGCATTATGTTAAAATAGTTTTTGCTTTAGAAAAGATGAAAAAGTATTTGAACGTCATGAATTATTATTAACAATTTTAATGACATTCTTACCATAACCATAATGATGATAGAATATCATTGAGATTTTGTTTCTGGTTTCGTAACATTTACTTAACAATGTCATGCTGAACGTTAACACAAACATTTTGGCAAAAATATTAATATACCCATTATAGAATACCAGATAAAATTATCATAATAGCAAGGCGTATAAAACTCGTAATCTGAGCATAAAGAAGTGGTTCAATTTGTATGGCACTGTTTTTGTATCTCTCATCAATACAGATCATCAGGTTTTCTATTAATCACATGCTTTTCCGACTTTATCCTGCCTTTTTTAATATAAACAAAACATAATGGCTGAAAATCGTGGTGAAAACATGTTGAAAATAAAAGAAATGAAATCATTATAATGTGCTTGTTTGCTTATCCAATATAGTGTAAGTAATGGTAAGTTTATACCACAGCGCAGTTTCTCCAAATATGTCAGCACAAACTGTCTGAATGTCACCTTAGCCATGGAGTAGATCATACGCAAGTAACTGTTAGAGCGCGAGAAAAATACTAACTGGTGTTCAAAATAGTCACCAATGGCTGATTTTTCTATGATTTTGTCTGAACTTTTGAATGTTTGGTACATTTACCATCCTTATTAGACAAATTTTCTTACATGCAGGATGATCTACTAATATCTAATTAAACTCGGTATAAATCCTGAAGATTCATAATCAATATTAAAAAAGTTATTAAAGACTTTATAGGCAAGTGCCTGATTGACATGGTACATTGTATGTGCATTTTTAGGTCATACCCGGTACATAGCATGCACGACTCTTCTTTCAATCTTATTAAATAACTACATTCACTTTCATTAGGCAGGTGGCAACAGAGAAACCCACACCAGATAGGTATAGTCAAGCCAAAAATTACTGCAGTATAAGCTCAAATAAGTTTTACTTTTTGCCATCTGTATGACCAGCATGACTGTCTACTTTGCAGCCATGATCGAATAAATATCTTTCTATGTTTATTTATTTCAAATTTCTGTCTCAATGATAGAAGCCAGCTTCTTTTCTTCCCTTCTAATGTCTGAATTATGGTTTTGAGGGGAACCCGCCTTCTGGCTCCCAGGACTGTACTCCATATTGGAACCAGTCTGATTCTTTTGTTTCTGCTTATCTTCATTGGATTCAGATGACTGGTATCCTTTCCCTCGAATGTTCTCCATTGGAGAACCAGTCTGGTGCTTTATATGATATTTCTGTGGATAGGAACCAATATGCTGTTTTCTTGGCATGTTTTCCAAACTGGACCCAGCTGTCTGGTTTCCTGTGATACTTTCTTTCTCTCTTTCGTAATGCTGGGTATAAGAACCATCAGTCTGGTAATTCACATGAAAATCTGCAGCCTGTGTCTTTGGATCTCGTCTTGCACTGTCCTCTACATGTGAACCATTCAATAGGTTTCCAACTTTGTTTGCTAGCTTTGAACCACCCTGCTGTGTTCTTGAATGGCTTATTGTTCGGGCACCCAAATCCTTATTGCTCACATAGTCTTCACCATTGGAACTAGGCCTCGTTGGGCTTGAAGATCCGCTTGAAGGGGTACCCAGCTTAGAATTTGCAGATGTGTAGCCTTGACCTTCAGATGACCTTGAAGCCCTGTCTACCACACCAGGAGCAGACACTGATTGTTGCTGTAAGGAATATTTAAAAGGGTAAAAAATATGCAATTTTAATGTTGGATAATTTTTCTTTCTATGTGTAAACAAGAGATGTTTTTCAAACATTATGCCACCTGATTTGCAGCAAAGTCATCAATATGTGCATTATTGTTCCTATTGCATGCCTATGTGACGTTGACTTAAAATCTTGAAATCAACAAGAGCTGTGTTTGTGAAACACAATGCCCCCCCCCCCCCCCCCACTGCGCTCCTTTGAAGCCATACATTTGACCTTTGACCTTGAAAGATAACTTAACTGTGACCTTTCAAAATGTGCAGCTCCATGAGATAGACATGCATGCCAAATATACAGTTGCTATCTTCAACATGCAAAAGTTATGACCAAGGTTACAGTTTAGGGACAGAATGACAGACAGACAGACCAAAAACAATATACCTCCGATCATTCGAGCATAAAAAATATTTATATTTACAATTGATGACTGAAGTGTTCTTACGATCTCTATCATTGTTTAAATACTATAACACACTTTCATGTTAAATCTTCCTCTGACAGTACCTGAATATCCAAAAGTTGCTTCAAGACATTTTCAACGTCTGGCCGATCAGTAGGTGAATAATGCCAACAACTTGTCATCAATCTGTACCTAAATAAAACAGCGAACATGATTCTAATAAATATTTTAGCAAAATAGTTTTGTCGTTAAAAAAATATCGCACCACCAAAACATTCATCATCTGTGAGAAATTCAAATGTTTACTTTATAGCTTATTTTGAATTTAGTACATGTATTATTAATACCCGTGTTGTCATTTTAAGAACAACACCCTTTTATTCAAAACCTTGTGTATTTATAGATTTTTTTAGTGCATTGTACTCACAAACTCATTTTTTTGTTTTATTATTTATACCAGCCTTGTTCCTTGAAAACCTTTTTAAAAGATGTTTGGACTTTAGCCCATGGTTAATTTTTTAATTATTAAACAATTATTACAACTTTTTTAACCAATTGTTAAGAATTAAGCCTGCAAAAGAAGTTTATGCCAATACAGAAAAAGAAATATTTATCATGGTTGACTAAAAATAATATTAAATTTTGAACAACTAGGTCTTGGTGATTAGAAATTATGAACGTTTGGCCTTGACACGGCTTGAATTTGATTAAAAGTCCCCGTTCATAGCCAATTTGGGCAGAATCATAAGAAAAACGTGTTTTTATTGAGGATATCACACACAGGTTGAAATCAGTTGAAAACAAACCATATCGCAATTTTTATTTGGGGTCAAGTACGGTAAAGTACGAAAACTATCTAATTAATATTCATGATTTGACACGATAATTCAAACCTAAACAAACAAAATTGCGGATACGGGCGAATTTAGCGGAAAGAAGGTAAATACAAATGCAAATATATCTGTTACATACTAAAACTGAGTTGCAATGCTACGTTTTTGCTAAATCTATGTATTTATCTTCCATACGCTAATAATGTTAAATAAAGCGAAAGCTTAATATAGATATAATTTGCATAACTCGTGACGCTGCAATGATTTTCGCCTATTGCGTGTATTTATGATCATTTATAGATTATGTCCAGGTTTTCGATGTCAACCTCGATAAAAAATATATTTCAATGAATTTATGTAAAGTTTATTTCTCGCTATATGATTTATATGCAAAACAACATTCTATTCCGCAAACTGGGACTTTAGACAGGTGAGTCTTACTCTGGGAATACAAAATTGCGTCTTGTTCTGAGAAAACTGGGCTTAATGCATGTGTGTAAAGTGTCATCCCAGATTAGCCTGTGCAGTCTGCACAGGCTAATCAGGGATGACACTTTCCACCTAAACTTGATTTTCGGCAAGGAGGGACTTCCTTGAAACTAAAAATACCATCAAATCGGAAAGTGTCGTCCCTGATTAGCCTGTGCGGACTGCACAGGCTAATCTGGGACGACACTTTACGCACATGCATTAAGCCCAATTTTCTCAGAAAAAGACACAATTGATTGAATGTGAAGCCCAAGATAAGCCTGTGCATTCCGCTCTTATTGCATTTTTCGTTTAAAGGGAGTCTCTTCTTAGCCCAAATCCAATTGAAGCGGAAAGTGTTGTCCCTGATAAGCATGTGCAGACTTCACAGGCTCATCTAGGACAACACTTAACAAATGCTTTTAACCCTGTTTTCCCAGATCGAGGCTCAAATTCTGTATCATCCCAAAGAAAGACGTAACACTTCCCAACATACACATAGCTATGGGCAAGCGAAGGTCTACATGGTCGATCCCCTTCTATAACTGTCCGCCTGTGTCTCTCTGGACTCAGTCCTTCGTAGGGCGTCTTCCCGAGTGATAACACCTCCCAGAATAGCAGGCCAAGACTCCAGCTGCAATGTATTATATGGGAGAATGGGTCTTATGTCATAATCTGCCAGTGTAGCTCCAGACCAGCCAGCAGTGAGCACAATCATGCTTTCTGGGGTCGTATTACAGAAGCATCTTAAGATAAATCTTATTCTTATCCTTAAATTGGGAAATTTTCTTAACTTGGGAAATTTTCTTAAGTGTTTCATTTCCTATTGCAATAGTTTGGCATCAAGAATTACATTGATATAACATCCTTATGTCAATGTTTTTTAGGAATACCAAAAGAAACATGCGATTCCTTATCTAGTACAGAAATACAAAACATTGTAATTTTGAACTAAAGTGAAATTATTTAAGAAATGACTTAAGATGTTTCTGGAATACCACCCCTGGTCAGTCAGTAGGGCACTAAAAAGTCATACAAGGTTTTGTGGTTTCATTAGCGGACAGGGAAGCTTCTGATCAGACTACATGGATGAGCAAAAAGGAATTGAGCTACGCATGCTGCATGTTGCTCAAGACCCATTTTTACATGTCACAGCTCACATCATACTAAGGCTGGATGATCACTTACTTCATGCTGACAGAGTGCACAGGCAGTCATATGAGACGCATTCTGAGAAAACTGCGTTTAATGCATGTGCGTAATGTGTCGTCCCAGATTAGCCTGTGCAGTCCGCACAGGCTAATCAGGGACAACACTTTCCGCTTTTATGAAATTTTTCGTTTTAATGAAGTCTCTTTTTAGCAAAAATCAATTTAGGCGAAAGGTGTCATCCCTGATTAGCCTGTGTGGACAGCACAGGCTTATCTGGGACGACACTTTACGCACAAGCATTATGCCCAGTTTTCTCAAAACGCGACTCATATGCTTACAGAAGTTCTTTTGAGTCTGTCTTCTGAGATGAAGCAGTAATTGGAATCTTTAAAAAATATCCTTGAATCTTCTTGAGTTGTTAAAGAACATGGGACCTATCACTATCAAGTCTGACACCACATTGGGTGATGCCCCTCTGACCTGCTAGCTTAATACATATCTAAGTGGTAAAGGGCTAATACATATGTATGCGGTGAAGGGTTACATACTTATCTAAGTGGTAAAGGGTTAATACATATCTAAGTGGTAAAGGGTTAATACATATCTAAGTGGTAAAGGGTTAATACATATCTAAGTGGTAAAGGGTTAATACATATCTAAGTGGTAAAGGGTTAATACATATGAATGCGGTAAAGGGTTACATACTTATCTAAGTGGTAAAGGGTTAAACATGTATCTTAGTGGTAAATGGTTAAATACGTACCTAAGTAGTTAAGGTTTAAAAAAAAGCATCCACCCTACCATGAACCTCACTCTGCAGAAACAGGGTTTAATGCATGTGGGTAAAGTGTTGTTCCAGATTAGATGTGCAGTTGGCACAGGCTTATCAGGGACAACACTTTCCATATAAACTGGATATGTGCTAAGAAAAGACTATCAATAAATGGAAAATACCATACAAGCGGAAATGTCGTCCCTGATTCTGCAGTCAGCACAGGCTAATCTGGGATGACACCTTCCACAATCGCATTAAGCCCCGTTTTCGCAGAGTAAGGCTCCCATTGTGACACCAGAGCAAAGTTATTACAAACAAATAGGCCAATTGGACTTCGAGAAGTGTACGGTTATCAAATAGCACTAACTTACACATCAGACTGAAAGGTATACTGGTTGTGGAGAAGTGTCTCTGGACTCAGTAAAGCATAGCTCGATTCCAGCACATATCTCTCCAGTTCCTATCATAGAATTATTAAAGCACATTCAAATCTATGATAAGTTCACTTTTAATATGTACTTCATGGTAACAAATACAAATTATTGTTTAACATATTTGGAATACATTTATGACACCTTGCGCATTCATGTCATTTTATATTTCAATGACATAAATTAATGTTGTACTTTTTAAAATGCCTTTCAAAAGATGAGTCCATCCAAAGCATTCACCTGTTAAATAAATATTATTTATATTTGTTTTTTAAGAAATAGATAATAGTTACACACATACAAACCTATACATCATTTTTAATTGTACATACAAAGTTACGCTCATTTACCAGTTCTGCTTGGAAGACATATATTCAGTTAATTGATACATACCTGCAATAACCCCTATATTTTGCATTATGTTTAGGAAAAATTTACATACACTTATTTTAGTTAAACATACACACGTTTAATCAGTAACAAGTTCTGTCCAATAGAAATCAGACAAATTATACAGTCAAGTTGAACATACAAAGTTTTGATCAGTGACCAGTTTAGCCCAGTAAAAATCGCCCAGCTTGGCCACATTCTGTGCCGTCAGATAGACATGACTGGCCTCTATCTGTCGGTGCAATATCTGAAATGTAAACACTCAAAGTTGTGTATCTGTAATACACTTACATACTTACATAATATGTATACTATTAAAAGCCCATAACCACTCAAAATCAATGAATATTTTGTATATTTCTAAAAATAAAGTTGACACAAAAAAATAAGTGTTCCTCATAGCAATAGGCAAAATTTCAATGCCAAAGGCGATCTCGTAACATATATTTAAAGCGATACAAAATGCTTGTTTTTGTTCTTTTGTGTGACAATATATTCCATGTGAATTTCCCACCAAGATATCCAAACAATTACGAACAAACTCGAGATAGGCTTCAGGCAGCGCCGGAAGCATAACACATTTCTGATTGCTATAAGGAACACTGACTTTTTATGCAATAACTTTATTTTACGAAATATTTTGTGAAATACTTGTTTCTGAGTGTTTATGTGATTTTAACACACAACATAGATGAATGCACTATTCTAAGTAACATTTTAAAAATGGAACTCAGATAAACAACAAAAACATGTCTATTATTTCACCATGCACAAAACTGAACAAATACCTTCAACTGGTGCAGATGACTAACAGCAGACGTGACATCCATACAGTATTGCAAAAGACGGAAAACACACGACTTTTCTTGGGACTTGTCTGGCTGAGGGCTGGTCAGCAAGTAGTTGTGAAGGTTTTTGCTCATACATGGCTCCAGAGCTATGTTGAACCAATCTGAAAATTAAGAAAGTTATGAGGGCTGGCCAGAAATTAGTTGTGAAAATTGTTACTCATATAAGTTTCCATGTTGAACCAGTCTGAAGATAATAATGAGGGCTGGTCAACAGGTAGTTGTGAAGGTAATATCTGGTCAATAATAAGTTGTGAAGTATCAAAAACATGAATTTCACATCAATTCTGAATAATAATGAGGACTTGTCATAAATGAGTTGTGAATGATGTTTCTTAAGTTTGGTTCCTGAACAATTTTGAACCAATTTGAACAAATATGAAAATTGTAGTAAAAATCTTGGAACCATACAAAATCAGGGTCATGATGGCCCAAAACACTAATCTACATGTACATGGTCAAATACAAACCAAACGGTGCAAGTTTCATTAAAATTTGATATAAAATATTTTTAATTTTATTAAAGTCTTGTTAAGCTAATTTTCTGATAACTCTTTTCAACTTAAACAAGACCATGGCCAAGCAATATATGTCCCCTACCAGCACCACCATTGTCAGATTTTTTTAATTTATATTCATATATTTGTTGTCATAGCAACCAGAATTCTTGACATAGGAACAACATGAAATGACGTGCATAATGTCCATATTGCCATCTATCCATGTTTCAAGTTTCATGAAAAAATATAAAGAACTTTTAAAGTTATCCACTTTATTAAAGGATCCAGAACAGTATGACATACTCATAGACAGACGCACAGAGCGCAAACCATAAATCCCCGGTTGGGGACAATTAAATTTATTTTATGTATTTTGTTTATCATTTATCTATATTTAAAACTTAATAGCATAGCTAATTATTTTTACACCAAGAATATGGAATATTTTGTTTAAAGAAAGTCTCTTTTAGCCAAAATCCTGTTTAGGCGGAAAGTGTTTTCCTTTATAAGTATCTGCGGACTGCACAGGCTTATCTGGAACAACACTATAATCACATGCTATAAGCCCTGTTTTCCCACAGCGAGGCTCATAAGATAGCAAAAACTATTCCCAAGTTTCTTACTCTTGTTCTGGTAGGTGCTGAAGAGCTGCACAATGTTGGTGTGGGCACAGGACAGCCTCTGAAGCTCGCACTCGTTCATCAGGCGGGTCCAGTGGTCCTTAGAGTCAAGTCTTGTGTCTGAAAATAGAAAAGCAGGTACACTGGCTGAAAATGTGATCTACGTTCTGGGAAAACTGGGCTTAATACATGCACAAAAAGTGCTTTCCCAGAGTATCTCATGCAGTCCTCAGACACAGGCTATTAATTGCTGATTTTTTTTTTTTACTTGACTAGATTTTAATATAGAGGAGACTTTTTTTAAACAAAAAATACCATACAAGTGTAAAGTGTCGTACTTAATTAGCCTGTGCATAAAGCAGAGTTAATCTGGTACGACATTTCAAGCACATGCGTTAAAGAGACCCTTTCACATTTTGATATATGGACAAGAAATGTTTCAGATTTGAACATTTGTGTTCTTTCTTAATTAATAGAAAATAATAATACTTTACATAAACCATACTCTAAACAAGGGCTGTTTGTAAAACATGCATGCCCCCATATGGGCTGTCAGTTATAGTGGCAGCCATTGTGTGAATACGTTTTTTGTCACTGTGACCTTGACCTTTGACCTAGTGATCTGAAAATCAATAGGGGTCATCTGCCAGTCATGATCAATGTACCAATGAAGTTTCATGATCCTAGGCCTTATTGTTCTTGAGTTATCATCAGGAAACCATTTTACTGTTTCAAATCACTGTGACCTTGAACTTTGACATAGTGACCTGAAAATCTATAGGGGTCATCTGCCAGTCATGATCAATGCACCTATGAAGTTTCATGATCCTAGGCGTAAGCATTCTTGAGTTATCATCCGGAAACCATTTTACTGTTTTGAGTCACTGTGACCTTGGCCTTTGACCTAGTGACCTGAAAATCAATAGGGTTCATTTGCCAGTCATGATCAATGTACTATGAAATTTCATGATCCTAGGCCTAAGCGTTCTTGAGTTATCATCCAGAAACCATCTGGTGGACGGACCGACAGACATGAGCAAATCAACATACCCACTCTTCTTCGATAAAAAATATGAATCTTTTGACAATTTAAAAACCTGAAAATTATCAAACATTAAGGGTCAGTGGTTTGTGCCAAGGTGTGGATTAATTTTTTTCTTTCTTTAATTGTATTCTTGTTTTATACTGGAACTCTTAAATTATGATGTTTACATTAATCAATTAAAGCAATTAATGACAAAATTCAAATCATGCCAAAAACTGTAAAAAGGTCCTATACGCCTCATTTCCAGAAATCGGCTTATGTACAGTCGAACATAGTTATTTTAACGTCACCAGGACATGTACTATATACAGTGCCATTTACTATTGATTTTCTATTTTAGATCATTTTTCATTTTCCTAATGGAAGCAAATTATAATGTACAATTAATAGAAATAACTACTGAAATGCATTTGCACCTTTATATTTATTCTATTACTTTTAATGCAACGCCATGATTGATAACCAGTATATTAGCATTGTTTTTAAAATACGCTCAGCAATTGATATTCACACAGTACTGGGATTTGCTAGTACAATTACATAGGCAAACTTTAGACACTTTGGACATATAGAATAATAGGTTGGAGACATGGATGGAGAATGGTTATCTGGCTCGTCGGAGGATCTTATTGGGTTTGTCCTCAGCTCACACTATAAATTCATCCCACTTGCCTGATAACCATTCTCCATCCATGTCACCAACTTACATTGTATTATTCTATTTATCATGTCATTCCACCGAATCCAACAAATTTTCCTTTTATTTTATGCCTTTTTTCACCGTTCATTTACATTGTAAAAGAGTTTAACTAGAGAATTTCGCTGGAACAATGACGTCATTTCGTGAAAAAAATGATGTCATTTCACAGGAAGGTGAGCAACTGACAGATATTCGAGGTCACATGGTCAACTAGCCTAATAACTTTTGGGTTATTAGGATACCTGGTTATCAGGCTGATTTAAAGGCATGTGACAGGATAAATTTCATTATGAAGTAAGACAGAATCAATAGTTTGCCCCGCTGATGCATGATTTACAAAAAAAAATCAACCGAACAATTTTCAAACTCAGCTGAGATATCTCAGACAAGAACAACCAAGTTTCAAGATGATCGGACTAAAAATTTCACCTATAGAGTGTAAACAAATTTTCACTATAGCAATATAAGGAAAACTGTACTGTTCCCTAGCGACCTTGTTTTTTAACGCTCAGATCAATTTTTGAACTCTAATATAACCTTAGATTAGATCTGGTGACAATGTTTCATAAATATTTGACTATGACAGAGACTTCTGCAGTATAAACTTTTCTTTAATTTTACCAAGTGAACTTATGTTTTTAACCTTGTTTGGCCCAGTATAGAACTCTGTAAAGATATCATTGTGACAAATTTTCTAATCAAGTTTCATGAAAATAAGACAATAAATGTAGCCTCTAGCTTGTTATCAAGGTAAATGTTAATGACACTAGACGCACAACTTGCTATGCATTAAAGGAAATCACAAAATAAACCCCCTGTGTGAATTCATCTAGCAATAAAAAGAGTAAATACATGTACATGTATTTCAAACATCATACCATCTAAGTTATGTATTTTTACACAGCACTCCCTTTTTCCAGCTTTCATATTTGTCTTCCCCTTGTACAGTTTGAAAAATCCGTTGTCATGGAAACACGAGTCAAGGTCGGCGTGTATGACTGGTGTATCTGTGCCCAGTAACAGGTTGTCACTACGGGCACTGTCACTCTCCCCTGCATCGGTGGCCAGAACCCCCGCACTGCTTGTGGTGGGTACTTGTTCCTGAAAACACAAGAACTACTGTCATCTTGAACATTGCACATTACAATTTCACCAAATAATATTCGCAATGGGACAATTGGGCTATAAACATGTGATAAGAATCATTTCAAATTTGTCTGTGCAGTCTGGACAGGCTAATCAGGGGAGACAATTGCCGCCAAAAACTGGATTTTTACAAAAAAGAGACTTCCCTTGGGAACTGCCATAGCCAATCTGGGATGGAACGTGCATTAGGCCAAGTTTTCCAAGAACATTGCTTATATGTCAAATTGTGTGCAATAATATGCTCAATTAATTTTACAGCGATTTTTTTTTTCCTGGTACCATGCCAATTGTGAAAAATGTGCACAATTTGCATTACAAAAACTTCAGATTTGGAAATCAGGGTCGTTTAAATTGCTTTGTAATAATTGCACAAACCAGATTTTCGTTAAAATGCATTTTGGCTTGAAAAGTTCAGTTTACAGCCGAATTTTATTTGTTCAGATGCAGTATAAACACTTTTTGAAAAAGAAAATAATTTTTTCCTTTCTTTTGGTAATTTTTCAGATGGCAATTTGGAATTTTATAATTTTTCCTCAATCGGGAAAGTACCTTTAACAGTTACTATATAAAGAAGGAAAAAATTGCTGTTTTAAAATATGGTAAATGTTATAAGTGATTTCGACAGGTTATCAAAGAAACATTTACATGAGGTTTGTCTTAATTGCATTCTTGCAGAACCTTAATGGTGACATTATATTATCTGCATAACAAATAAATGTACATGTATAAAAGAAACATTTCCAGCTTGATTTTAGATAAGATTTCGACGGAAAAATCGGGCTTAATGCATGTATGTAAAGTGTTGTCCCAGATGAGCCAGTCTGATTAAGCTTGTCACGGACAAAACTTTCTGGCTAAACTTTTTGTAGAGAAAAAAACCTTCTTTAAAGAAACAAGGGTTGTTTGTAAAACATGCATGCCCCCCATATGGGCTCTCCGTTGTAGTGACAGCCATTGTGTGAATATGTTTTTTGTCACTGTGACCTTGACCTTTGACCTAGTGATCGAAAATCAATAGGGGTCATCTGCCAGTCATGATCAATGTACCTATGAAGTTTCATGATCCTAGCCATTCACTGTGACCTTGACCTTTGACCTAGTGACCTGAAAATCAATAGGGGTCATCTGCCAGTCATGATCAATGTACCTATGAAGTTTCATGATCCTAGCCATAAGCGTTCTTGAGTAATCATCCGGAAAACGTTTTACTATTTCGGGTCACTGTGACCTTGATCTTTGACCTAGTGACCTGAAAATCAATAGGGGTCATCTGCGAGTCATGATCAATCTACCAATCAAGTTTCATGATCCTAGGAATAAGCGTTGTTCAGTTATCATCCAGAAACCATTTTACTATTTCGGGTCACCGTAAACTTGACCTTTGACCTAGTGATCTCAAAATCAATAGCGGTCATCTGCGAGTCATGATCAATGTACCTATGAAGTTTCATGATCCTAGGCATAAGCGTTCTTGAGTTATCATCCGGAAACCATTTTACTATTTTGGGTCACCGTGACCTTGACCTTTGACCTAGTGACCTGAAAATCAATAGGGGTCATCTGCCAGCCATTATCAATCTACCTACAAAGTTTCATGATCCTAGGCATAAGCATTCTTGAGTTATCATCCGGAAACCATTTTACTATTTCGGGTCACTGTGACCTTGACCTTTGACCTAGTGACCTGAAAATCAATAGGGGTCATTTGCGAGTCATGTTCAATGTACCTATGAAGTTTCATGATCCAAGGCATAAGCGTTCTTGAGTTATCATCCGGAAACCATTTTACTATTTCGTGTCATTGTGACCTTGACCTTAGACCTAGTGACCTGAAAATCAATAGGGGTCATCTGCGAGTCATGATCAATCTACCTATCAAGTTTCATGATCCTAGGCCTAAGTGTTCTTGAGTTATCATCCGGAAAACATTTTACTATTTCGGGTCACCGTGACCTTGACCTTTGACCTAGTGACCTCAAAATCCATAGGGGTCATCTACGAGTCATGATCAATGTACCTATGAAGTTTCATGATCCTAGGCCGAAGCGTTCTTGAGTAATCATCCGGAAACCACCTGGTGGACGGACCGACCGACAGACCGACCAACCGACATGTGCAAAGCAATATACCCCCTCTTCTTCGAAGGGGGGCATAAACATACCCTAAAAGAAAGAAGAGCTGTCTCCATCGGAAGACAAATGCCCCGGAAAAATGCTTTTTCAAACCTAAACGCAGATTTCAAAACCTAAACGTTAACCCTATGTTAAAGATAAAAGGGGTCAAAATTTGCGTGTGTTTGGAAAGGTCTTGTCCATATACACATGCATACCAATTATGAAGGTTACATCTGAAGCAACATAGAAGTTATGAGCATTTTTCCAAACCTCAACGCAAAAGTGCGACGTTCAGATAGACTATACTCCCTCCTTCAGGGGGCATAAAAGTACCCACATGAAAAAAGTCCAGTTTTCCCAGAGTGATGAGATATCACACAATACACTTAAGAGAATGGTTGCAATCCTTTCATTATCCATCATATTAAGCGAATAACAAAACAAAATACACAAACAATAATTTCATTATCAATTTGTGTTGTAGAAATGTGAACTACATAAATTGCCAAAGATTGGGTGAAAATTGTCTTAGCTAATTAAATTTACCTGTATTAAACACTAGTAAAGTATTATTAATGTACCTAGATTTAAAGATGCAGAAATTTTCAAGTCTTACAATAGAAGCAGTCGAGTCCTTGTATACAACGACATGTTCCCGAGACTGGTGTCTCTTTGCTTTGTCTGTACGCTGCCGCCACAGAAAGTATACGGCAATAACAATCACCATGACAACCACCGCCAAGGACACGCCCACACCGACCCCAATGGACATATTCATGCTACCAGCCTGCGCAGATGATTGTCCAAGGAGATCTAAAGTCATATAATTAGATACTGGTAGTATTAAGTAATGATATGGGCCTAATTTGGGGAAAACTGGTCTCTTAATCTATATATATATATATATATATATATATATATATATATATATATACTGAAAATCTATAATTTATATAGATATTTAAAAGCTATATTTTATTTTATGTATTTTATCATGGAAACATATGTGTACACATTAACATCATTTTTGTTTTAATAAGGGCAACATCCAGATTGAACAAAAGTCTAATTCAGTATCTCAAACAATAATTGTGAAGTTGCAATTCCCATGCCAACTGATAAGAACACACTTATTTGCCAATTTTTGGAAAAACATCTAAGCATTTGTGTACATTGTTAAAGAAACTCATTGAAAATGCAACACAATTTGATGAAACTAGGAGAAAAACTTTCACCGGTTTTTAAATCTTAATGTTATATGAGTTGAGCATCCAATATGTTATGTCACCCACTTTGCTGGCACTGCAAGCCAGTCCATCCAACCTCACAGCCCGCCCCTGCTGGACAGGTGCCGTCCAGGATACTGCAGGGGTTACCATCCTTGCAGTTGCCACATTGGTCCTCACAGCTCTCGCCATACCAGCCTGGCAAACAGTCTACAAACAGCACGCCAACATAGGCTATGACAAATATATACAGTCAAAAACAACAAGGTAACATGTGTTAGGACAACCATACACAGTCTACCAAATGTAATGAGACATATGTTATGAAAACGTACACAGTCTAAAAAGAGCAATAAAAACATATGAAAAACAAATGTATACAAACAACAATCCAACATGATATGTAGGAACAAATAAATTAAGTCTTCACACAACTTGCCAACATATTTTACGACAAATATATACAGTCTACAAACAGCAAGCCGACATATGCTAATTGACAAACATATACAGTTCAGCGATTATAACTTTGTTTTGAAAAGGTATACAATCATATACAAACAGCTATAAAACACATATAGTGAAAACGCATACCGTTTACAAACAACAACACAATAATTTTATGACAAAACAAATACAGTCTACAAATAGCACGCCAAACAGAATGTTGTGCTAATCAAGTGCACAATATATTGTATGGCTACACATAAGCGAATTTGACTCAATAAAATTGCATTTTGTGTCTTATTTTTTTTTATAAAACTCAGCCAATACGAAAAAGATTTCTGTGTTCTACAGTAAATTTGACAATATAACATTTTTTGCGTCAAGTGGAGCCCTGGTTTTGTTTTGCCTTTTAGCCCCAAATTTGAATGCAACAAGCAAATTCGTTGAATTGATATCCCCTGCAAAAATAAATTTTGTGTATGGATGGGTGCAAATCTCTTGATATATGCTATTATCCTTGAAACAAGCTTTGTTGAATTGATATCCCCCGCCAATATGCTTCTGGACACTAAAGTGTTATATTTGACACTCAAAAAAGCATTTTTTCAAGATACAAAGGGCCATAACTCCTTTATTATCCAATGGTATAAAATGCCATTTGGCTTGCATCATCCTTTTATCCATATATATATACTCATACCAAGTTTCAATGAAATCCGCCAAAGCACTTCCAAGATATGGCTCTGGACACAAAAAAGCATTTTTCCAAGATACAAAGGGCCATAACTCTGTTATTAACAAATGGTGTACAATGCCATTAGGTGTGCATCATCCCCTTATCCATATATATACTCATACCAAGTTTCAATGAAATCCGCCAAAGCACTTCCAAGATATGGCTCCGGACACAAAAGTGCCGGACGGCCGGAAAGACGGAGGGAAAGACGGACGGAGGGACGGACAACGCCAAAACAATATCCCTCGGCCTATGGCGGGGTATAATAATAATAATAAAGTGTAGGGTAATTGTATTTATGCACTTGCCATTTTCTTCATTGATATCTATACATCAACACAGTTTCATGTTGAAATCTCGTAGGGTATCTCAGATATAGCCATGAAGTTACACCATACAAAAACATCAAAGGGCAATAACTCTTATTTAAGAAAGTGTAGGGTTATGGTTTTTGTGCAAGGCAAATCTCCTTATTGATATCTATACACCCATGAAATTTCATGTTGCAATCTTGTATCCTGTCTGAGATATATTCCTGAAAAGTTACATCACACAAAAATGCAAAAGGGGAATAACTCTTATTTTAGAAAGCGAAGGGTTATGATTCTCGTGCATCGTATTTTTTTCATTGATTTCTACACATCCATGAAGTTTTATCTTGAAATCTGTTGTGGTGTCCTAGATATAGCCATGTAAAGTTACATCATACACAAACAACAAAAGGGCAATTACTCTTATTTCAGAAATTGTATTGGTATGGCTTTAATGTTGAATTCAATATGTTAAGTAATTGTAATTGTGATTTGGATTATCAGAGGGATTTATGGAAATAGTCTAGTTGGGCAAATCTGGGCTTGATGCATGTGCTTTAACCCTTTCAGTGCGGGAACCGAATTTTGAAGGCCTTTGCAAACAGCTTGGATCCAGATGAGACGCCACAGAATGTGGCGTCTCATCAGGATCCAAACTGTTTGCTATTCTGATAGTACTTTTTGAAAAAAATCGAAAAAAATGCTAATTTTAGAAATTCATTAGACGACATTTTAGCAGACGACAAATTTCCCAGCATGCAAAGGGTTAAGTGTAGTCACATATTAGCCTGTGAGGTCGCACAGACTTATTAGGGATGACACTTTCTATCTAAATTGGATATTCCTTAAGAAGAGACTTTTTATAAACAAAAATGTACACACAAAAAATCAGAAAGTGTCATGCTTGACTGCACTCGGTAATCTGGGACAACACTTTATGCACATGTATTAAACCAAGATGATCCAGAATGCGTGTCATATAAACTTGTAATAGTCACCTTGTTCACACAGACTGCCTTGCTTTCCAGCAGGGCATCCCAGACAGGCCCCTGTCAGCTGGTCACATGCCTGGTTCAGACAGGCTTTGGAGCATGTGTCCACACACTCCGGGCCGTATATCGTCCGTTCCGAACAACCATCTTTACAGCTCCCTGAATATAATGTTCTTTTTGTTTAAGGAAACTTTACATGTTGATAGAAATATTGGCACATTTGCAATTTTTTTTATATTAAATGAACTTTCTAGAATCTTCCCAAAAATATGTGTTAAGAGGTTCCCCTTATTGAAAGTAAGGCACCAGCAGAAATTATTTATTATTTTTATAATTCAAGTGTTAAAAGATCTTTTGTGAAATGACTTTGACTGTATTCTCTTAAACTTTGCATAGCATACACAAATCCTGATAAATATTTGCTATTTTTAAATAAATGTATATTATGCTTACCTGAATTCTTGTTGCATACTTTGTTCACACAGTATGGACTACACCTCCTGTCACACTTGGCCCCATAATATCCAGACAGGCATGGCCCCAGGCAGGTCCCATCGTGCTGGCTGCAATTCCCTTCCTGACATTCTGCCTTGCAGCTGATGTTGCATGACTCGCCCCACCAGCCCAGAGAGCAGCCGGCAGTACAGAGCTTGCTTTTTAGGTGGCATATGCCGTTAAGACAGTTCGGGAAACAACTGTCTCCGCAATCTCTTTGGCATATCAAGTCACAGTTCTTTCCAGTGTACCCTTCTCTACAGCCAAAGACACAGTCCCCATTTTGATCGCAAGTATTATCTCTACAGTTCTTTGCACACGACTCGTTACAAAACAGTCCAGTAAAACCCACTGTGCAGCCATTTTCACATGCCCCCGTCACCATATCACAGGCTCGTTGATATCCTGCTAGGGGTCTCTGGCAGTTACTAGGACAGGACAAATCACACCTTTTACCATAAGTAGACAGCGTGCAACCGCTTTCACATTCACCCGTAGACCTGTTACATGACCCATAACAACCAGAGGTGCAAGGAATAGAACAATCACCTCCATAAAATCCGGTTATGCACCCATCCCGGCATTCTCCGCTTTCCTTAATGCAGTATTTAAACCTGGTATTCTGGGTAGTTACAATCTGACAATTATCATGGCATTTAGACTGGCAGTATAAGCCGTATCTTCCAGGTTCGCATTCTACACACCCAAGGGTTGAATTATAGTTCCTACAGCTTTCAACAGTACAGTAAGAGGGACATTTTCGATCACAATAAGGTCCATACCAATCTTCTCTGCATTGGCATTCCCCTGAAATATTACAGACGGTGCCAATGCACCCATCGCTACACCTCCATCTGCATTTTTCACCATAGTAACCGCTGATGCATTCTTTACAGTTACCGTTAAAATCGTTACACAAACCGTCAATGCAGTAGTCCGGACACTTCAAACACGCTTTGTTGTACAAATAGAAACCAGGCTTGCATTTTAAGCATAATGCAGCACCGCTGAAACTCAATGAGCACTGGTTACAATTGGCCATATCACAGGTTAGATTGCAATTAAAATTCTTGCCATACCATCCTGGCTTGCAGCCATCAGGACAGTCACCTCTACTGGAATTACAATGACCAATACAGTTTCGGTCCTCGCATGATACACATATTCCGTTGCTGGGATACTTCCCCAGCTCGCACACGGCACACTCAACCTTTTCTCTGTTAACTGTGCAATTCAGACAGCTGGCTAAGTTGCATCTCGTGTCACATAGGCTGCCAATCCAGCCTGCCTTGCAACTGCAATGCCCGGAATAGGGGCTGCAGGGCTGGGAGCAATGATCACTGCATGGCTTACATAACAGAAGATTATTATCCCAGAAATAACCTGAATGGAAATAAAACACTCTTTCAATGCAAGCAGTGCTAAAAATTAAGTGTTATCTATCAAGAAGTTAGTTAATACCTTTCTTTGCTACAGGCTTTGAACTGCAGATGATAAAAAAAACTGCAAAAAGAGGGGCTATGTTTCACTTTGACCAAATATAAGTGCAGACTGAAAATCGTTTTTTTAAATCATATTTTTGAAAATCATAGTATTATACAACAGACAATAACTTAATACACAAGTTGAAATGCCATGTTCACAAAATACAGTATTATAGGCATTATTTCAAACTTCAAGGGATCCGACACCATTTAAATAGACCAGAAAAGAAAACACATTTGTAGAAAATTGGGGCCGGTTTTTGGCAACATTCCCAATGTAAAATGTATATATTTTTCCAAAATGGGGCCTAAAAATTCCCTATTTTGAAGGTTTCCATCAAGACAATTTTTTTTAGATTTCAACATTTTGTTCATCTCCCATTTAGCTCTATACAGTATGTGGAACCTTAGTTATATTCAAACACTTTTATTCTCAATTTTGAAGCATTTCATAGCAAAACAACAACAAAACTAAATTAACTAATGTCCTTATTTCAGTCAAAACACTGCAGTTTTTCCGAATCCAAAGGGGCCCGGCCCCATTCCCAAAATGGTGAAAAACCACTATGGTCTACAAGCATACCTTCTTCACATTTGTAGCAATAGATGTACTGCTGTGCTGCCATTCGACACTCCGTGCAATGAAGTATGGTACAGTTTTGTTCGCTGCAAGTCCGTCCGGACCATGGCTCCTTGCAACCATAGATACAGTTGCCATAAAAATCGCATGTTGCAGCATTGCTATAAAACCCCTGACAATTTTCACTGCAGCGGAGGTTGCATTCTGGCCCATAATATCCCATGACTGAGCACCTGTATAATGGCAGAGATCATGACCTATTTGATTTATTATTAAAAGTCAAATAATCCTTGTTGATTTAAAATTATTCAGAATCTTATTAAGTCCAAAGTATTTTGTAATTAATCAAAAGTAAATGTTGCTTCAAATCTTCAATAACAAGTTAAAGACCCAGAAATGTGTTGGATTTTACCAATTAAAACAAAAGAGAGAGCCCATGTTACTCAGTTTTTAACGTGGCTTAGATATATGTTCAAGTCAAAAATTTAGACAACATATTTCAATGATTATTAGGTCACACATAACTGCCATATGGCATATAGAGCTTTTGTGAGGTTTGTTTTCTATGATATGACCAAGCGACCACATCACCAAACTCATAATCAAACTTAGCCTTGATATTTTTAAGATAGTAATTCTGACCAGTTTGAAAAACAAGAGCCAAGGTGGCCCTGGTTGCTCACCTTAGTATTGTTAACATTAAGCAAGGGCTGTTAACTTTGTTTTAAAAGGATTGTTGTTTTGGCAGATACAAAAATATATGCGTACTTAGTAGTTTTGTATATGTATGTTTGGGGGGGGGGGTTAAATAAAACAAGCAAATACGTTGAATTGATATCCATCTCCAATATGCTTCTGGACACAATAGTGTTATATTTGACACTCAAAAAAGAATTTTTTCAAGATACAAAGGGCCATAACTCTGTTATTAACAGATGGTGTACAATGCCATTTGGTGTGCATCATAAACATGAAGAAGTAAACACACAATAGACTTTTAAATGTATCATATCAAAACAATTACTGTCAAACTATTTGTAATTTAAATGAACACAAAATCGGTAGCATAAATACATTATTTCTGCAAAAAAACACAGCTAAAACGGCTTTCCTTTAAAAAAAAAACAACAGCTTTTTGTTTTTCTTAAAAGACGTGATAAAATTATGTTTTTTTATTACTGAGTTGTTCACATTTTGGGCAAAGGGTTTTTGAACAACCGAAACCTGGTGACCATGTTTTTCAATGGACCAGACCCATTTTCCAACTCAGCTATCATAATAACAATTCTTCTGACCAAGTTTCATGAAGATTGGACAATAAATGTGACTTCTAGAGTAATAACATGGTAAATGTTGTTTATGACAGACGATGGACAAAAGGTGATCACAAGAGCTCACCATAAGCCTGTTGAGCTCCAGTGAGCTAAAAATAAACCAAGACTATGGATTCAAAAGTGGTAACAAGTTTGATGGTGAGTTAGCTCAACACAGGACATGGGACATAGAATGAAAACGTATAGCTCACTTTGAGCACTGTGTGCTCAGTTGGCCTTTGAAAACTATTATGTCTTTCTACCCTGTGCCCTTTTAGCAGCAGCATTATCATTGTTTGTAATAGCCTTTGACCACTTCTATTAATATATGATCTTATTCGCTTTCTACACGTATAATCAATTAAATTTTCATCATCTTGTCTCCACCACAACCAATTATCAACTGCAGTCCAGACACATACATTTACTCTTTATAAAAATATAATTATATTCAAAAAAGTAGTTCATTTTTTTGCTTTTCTTTATATAAACATAAAATGAACATGTTGATTTCCATGGAATCTGCAACAATTTTAACTGTTTATTTTACAACAAATTCATTAGATACCTTGTGCATTCCTGTAAAGACATGACCTGCCTGCACTCTGCACACTTCCTGTCGCATCTCTGTTGGCAGTTGTCCCCCACCCACCCTGGCTTACAGCCAAACATACACTGGTGTGTGTCTGGGTAGACATAGCAGTGCTCCCCCTCATACAGGCAGTTGGAGCAGTCCTGTGCCCTCGCCACACCTGACAGAAGAGCAATATCAATTGCTTAACCCTTTGCATGCTAAGGAAATTTGTCATCTGCTAAAATGTCGTCTGCTGAATTTCTTTAATTAGCATTTTTTCGTTTTTTTTTCCAAAGAATACTATCAGAAAAGCAAACAGTGTGGATCCTGATGAGACGCCAAACTGTTTGCAAAGGCCTTCAAAATTAGGTTCCAGCACTAAAAGAGTTAAGAACAGACATGATCTGGTAGAAGGTACAGGTCTGCAGGACATAGCAGAGGTCCTGCTCCAGAGGTGTAATTGAGGTGATTTAAGTCTGTGGGGAGGAAATATCTGTCAAATGATTACAGACAACCAGATGCCCATAACAGGTTGGCATAACCTCTTCAAACAGACATAGACAGGGCAAGCTCTGGTCCAAAATTTCTTTGTGCCAACCAGTTTTTGTTTATCTGCGCGCGAAAAGTGGTTATCAAATATTATGTACTTTATACTTTTATATTTTTTGAAATGACAACAATCACATATCATAAGTTAACATAACATACAGTTTTCAATAGAGTTAATAATTATTATGGTACTTGTCAAAGTGCAATCATCATTTATTTATTTTAAATCATGTACATTTAATCACAATTTTCATAGTAATAAAGCAATATTTATACAGCACATTTTTGACAACATAGATGAATGTAATGTAAAATATAAGCACACATTTCATTCACAAAATTCATTGCAGACAAATCCTTCTATATACAGAGAACAAAGTAATTACATGTACATATATAATTACTATTTCATTATTATTCTGTGCTGTTAATAATAATAGAAATAAGCAATGCATTGAACTGTACACAAATATTTTATTTTTTTAAACTTGTTTTAACCTCACTCAGAAATTATTAAAGGATGCAATTTTAACAATAACATTATTTATTGGGTTTCTGTAATATTACAATTAATTTAGTTTCTTCATCCCTGCGAAAGATGATGGCAATCAATCATTTTTGCTTAATGTTTTTTTGACTCACACAATATGCACAGCACTTCAAATGTGTTTTTAATTGAACATGTAATAAAAGCATTTTACGATGAGATATGAAGTTCATAAGTTTTCCACAAACCTGTTCTAAAAGACAAATCATACCAAGAAAGAAAAACAAATCATACCAAGACAGTCAATCTTCTTTAAATTAAACAAGAGCTGTCTCCATAGGAAGACATATGCCCCCGAAAAACGCTTTGATATAAGTTATGAGCATTTTTCGAAGCCTAAATGCAGATTTTGAAACCTAAATTCGGACCCTAAGTTTAAGGTCAAAGTCACAGGGTTCAAAATTTGTGTGCATATGGAATGGCCTTGTCCATTTACACATGCATACCAAATATAAAGGTTACATCTGAAGCGACACATAAGTTATGAGCATTTTTCAAAACCTAAACGCAAAGTGTGACAGACAGACAGATGGACGAACAGTGTGATCACTATATGCCCTCCTTCGGGGGCATACAAATTCCCATTCCAACTTGTTCTTGATTGATTTGTAAATCACTGAAATGAAGTGAAGGTCATTTGTTCTTTCAATGATCTACAGAACGACGCCATATGCAACAAAATCAGCAGATAGAAAAGAAAATAGTAGTTGCAATAATTCAACTCTCAGCTTTATAACGGTTAAAACCCAATGGGTTGCCCAGAACTGTCATAGCAAAAATTATCAAAGGCTCTGGGAGTCCGTTGAGATGGACTAACAAATAGTCCCTTTACTAATATGTTTTCAGAACTTTATCACCCCTGATTTTTTCATTACAAACTAACATGAAGGAGAAATTAAGGTCGTATTATAAGCATCACTTGTGACTTGTAGCTGTTAGTAAGTACGCATTGTGAAGCTAAGAGCAGTCAAGAAGAACTACTACTAAATTTAATGGTTTATGGACGTTTCGTGCCACTACCAATTCGTGCCACTGATATTTGTGTTGAAAAGAGGTAGACGTTTCTTCCCTTTGATAATATATAGGTGGATAGGTGTGAATAATGCCGTATAGGTGTGAATAATATAGGGGTGTATATTAATGTAGAAAATTACAACAATATAGTATTTAGTTTAAACCTATTTATTTTAGCTCGATTGCATCGAAAGCCTAAGGCTTATATAAATGCTCTCGAGTCAAATATAGTATTTGTAAATAGTTCATTATGTTCAATAAATATAAAACATAAAGTTGTTATTTTTATGCATCATGTGTATGTGTTTGTAATACATGTTGTATAAAAACATGTGTGCATAGTCCATTATGTTTAATAAATATAAAACATGAAGTGCTGTTATTTTTTATGCTTCATGTGTATGTACTACATACATAAATACTAATATAACATGAATGAACAATAATACAATTTAAAATGAATCAATGGTCGAGCAAGGCGTCCCGACCTAGGGTTAAACGTGCTCGTCCTCCTGTTGCGCCGTGAGGAAGAAACAGTGGATTCGCCTAGTGTCGGAACACGCCCTGACTCGGGTACACCGGAAAATATTCATAGAAGTGCAGGGGCAACTCTTCGAGATCTGGGAGAAGTACGAAGACGATGACATGACAACTCATCGGGCTGGGACCAAGCACAACCCATGACAACATCAACAATGAGGACTTCTGAAATGCAATACATTGTATATCTGATGTGTGTATGTATAGGATAGGGTAGTATGCTGTTATATTTTTGCTGACATATTTGTGTATTTTTGTATATGTGTATTAAAACATTTTAAAATGTATGTATGCATATTCTGATATTGTTAATGTCAATTTATTGCAAATGTTTGAATATATTTATGTTATCAATCTAGATATTGTTAAATTGTATGTATGCATTCACTTTTGATATGGTTAATATCAATATATTGAATATGTTTTATGTAATTTATTGTTAATGCATGTAAATTGAATCTTCAACAATCTTGGAATAAAACAATTTTGTTTTAACATTGAACAGATGTTACAATCAAAGGTGCGAAAGTTTCCTGTTATGATTCACACCTTCTATAAGGTATTATTCACACCTATCCGCCTATATATTATCAGTGGGACGAAACGTCCAATGATCCAAACTCATATCGTCCAATAAGTTTAACATCACATGCAGGTAAATTATTAGAAATAATGGTCAAAAATAGATTAGAACACTTATTGGAATCAAATAATATACTAAACCCCTTCCAGTCTGGCTTTAGGAAGGGGCGATCTACCCGGTACTATTGATCAGCTAGCTAGATTACAACATGATATTCTTTCTGCAAAAAATCAAGGGCAATCAGTATTAGCAATTTTTTTGGACCTTAAGGCCGCCTTTGATTTAACATGGACCTTTGGCATATTAAAAAAGCTAACTGACTGTGGAATCACTGGATACTGTTTCCACTACCTCAGAGCTTTCCTAGAGGGCCGTAAAATCCAGGTCAGGGTCGATGGGGAGTTATCAGAGGTAGCCATAACTGACCGCGGAACCCCCCAGGGGTCCATAATATCCCCAACTCTGTTCTTCCTCATCGTAAACGGTCTACCTGATGCCGTAAAAGGCTCAGGAATGGTTATCTCCCAGTTTGCTGATGACTCAGGCACTTGGTTAAAGGGGTCTAACATGTTACGCCTGAAAAAGAGGGCTCAAGCAGGCTTAGACTCCATATGGAAATGGGCAATTGAATGGGGATTCAAAATTTCTCCAGCCAAAACAGTAGGAGTACTATTTGGCGACCAATTTCAGCACTCTTTGGACTTAAATTTAGGCGGCACCAATATTATCTTTGAAAAAGTGGTGAAATTTCTAGGTATGTACCTAGATAAACAGTTTACTTTTACTCACCACTTCAAATATTTGGCAGAAAGGTGCGAAAGGGACCTAAATTTAATGAGAATGTTAAGAGGCACAGGTTTTGGATCAGATAAAAATAGCCTCTTAACTCTCTACAAGTCCCTTATACGTCCAAAGCTAGATTATGGAGCCCAAATCTATGCATGTGCAAAGCCAAACGCCCTAAAAATGGTTGATGCCATTCAACACAAGGCCCTAAGGATAGCACTGAGAGCCCTAAACTGTACACCTGGTGCACTGCTTGAGGAGGAAGCCGGTGTGCTGCCTCTTGACTTGCGTAGAAAACAACAGTCCCTTAACTTCTGGGCCAGGGCTAAGTCTCGGCATGGTTCAAACCCCATTTACAAACTTGTCGGGACTGGCACCTTCATCAAGGGGAAAATACTTAAGCATAAGCATGTCGCCCTACCTTTTGGTGCGAGTATTAGGACCCTGGTTGAGGATGCCGGTCTCGACAAGGTACCTGTAGCAGACCTGAGGCCCTCCAAGACCCCCCCCTGGACGCTTGGACCCATTGATGTTGACCTATCACTCTCTAATAAAATAACGAAAACTGACTTGCCACAACGCATCAAGTCAGAAGCTCTCTCTCTTATAGATAATATGTATGCTGAGCATCTAAAAATCTACACTGCTCCAAATGCCCTAACTCTGGTTTCGTAGCCAACTCTTTTGTAATTCCTTCAAAAAACATTAGTAAAACGCACAGGCTCAGCAACAATCTCTCTATTTTTACAGCAGAACTTTTGGCAATTAAATACTCTCTGTGCTGGATATTGGTCAATAAACCTACTAAAACTGCTATTTTATCAGACTCAATGTCATCTCTTGAGTCTATAAAAAACAGAAATAGCAGATCTAGGCCTGATATTTTAGCTAGCATTTTGGAACTTCATCAACAGTGCCTAGATAAATCTTTAAAGGTCACATTAGTATGGTGTCCAGCACATGTCAACATCAGTGGAAATGAGCAGGCCGACAGGGCGGCCAAGGAGGGCCTCTTGAGGGGGGCTGTAGATGCTGGGGAACCCCTGGCACCTACTGAGATCTACTCCCTGACAAAGAAATTTGTAATGGGTGAGTCGAATCTCCGGACCGACAATTTGTCTTCCCGTCGACATACTTTTACCAGACCTGCGAAAACCCTCAGGCTGCCTGACAGATACTCAGCAAGCATTGTGCTTGACAGAACCATCACGAAAGTATGTCCTCGGTATAGACCCTGCATGTCCTAGGTGCCAGGAACCCCTCACTGCGCCCCACATGCTGCTGCAATGTCCTAACCATAAGGTGCAGACGGACCACCTGGAAGCTGCATTGCACTCCCATGGACTAGTTTTAAACCTTTCCAACGTGCTAGACCCCAAGGGAGCAGCTAGGGGCCCGGTCTTCTCTGCCCTCGCCAAACACCTACTAGATTGCCAGATAACAGACAAAATCTAGGTCATTGGGGGAAGGGAGAGCAGCCAACACCCACCCAATTATCCAGTCTTGTGACTGTTATTCTTTTAACTATGTAATCTTTGCACAAAACTGACGCAATCTAGTAATTGTGTTGGATTTGTGTCTTTTTTACACAACTTTTATTTTAGTTTTTAATGGGTTTATTGTTCTACCCCGCCCTTTCTAAATCAGGCCAATGGTATTGACCTGGTCTTCTTTATTTTAATACATTTTTTATGAGAGTATGACGTTAGTCCACCATTTACATTATTCAGTTTCTTAATATATACATATTTTATGGTAGTTTTTATTTAAAAGAAAGGACGAGGCTGACCAGTAACCTGGGTATGTTGGCTGCATTGCACCCCTCCCTTCCCCTCTGACACCCCCCTTCTCCTTCAAACTCGAAGAACCATGTCAGACAGGAGTGCACGGTGCAGGGTCACGTACACCTTGCAATACCATTTTATCCTCTAAGGGTTTTTTCAATTTATGGGATTATTGTAACTCTCCCTATAAGCGGTATATCAACAATCATAACAAATAAAGTACTGTTGTACAATTTTTATCTTAATCTTGAGAAACTTACTAATTTTGTATAGTAAGTAAATAAGGTGTTCTTGTACCATTTCTTCTAACTTGCATCATCCCCTATATACTAATTTTTATAGTATGGATGATAGCTTTTTGTGGGTTATTTCCTGCATTGTTATATGAATTGGTTTACCAACCCCACATATTACTATAATATTTCAGTATATTAAACATTTATGTGGTTTACAAATCCCACATATTACTATAATATATCAGTATATTAAACATCAGAGTGTTTTATCTCTTTCTTTTTCTTTATTAATCACCATGTGTAGTTTTCCTAGTTCCATTTACCGTGCACTCCCTCTGGTATAGGGGACAAAACCATCAATACTTCTCCATACAAAATTATCTCCCCTACACAAACACAAGTTGATTTGCCCCTGCTGGAAACTCCCTACCTCACCACACCTACCTACACTTCCAAACTCCTTCTTTTAACCCCCCAGGGTGGCAACTTGTTATTTTACCTATCAATAAGTGCACATTCTGTACATAATCTGCCTTCTTGTATAAACTTTGTTTGTTTTGTCTAATTTTAAACTGTAAAGTACATTGTTTTACCATTGTTTTTATGTGGCCCTAAAGAGGTAACAGTTTGGCGACACGCAAGCTATTACCTGTAAATATATAAATATTATCATTAAATTTCTTTTAAATATTGTCTTAACGCCACTCTGGGGGGACGTCCTTCTTTAATAGCCCAATCCTCTTTAAGTTCCATACAGACAGGGTCTTACGTTGGAGCATTACGGCTATATTCCCTGTCTGCAAGTGTTTAACATTGAGCCACATACATACATTTCTACACATTACAATTTTTAATAACTCTAAATACTCAATTGCAACATTAATATAAATTTGAGAGTTATACTCCCTATGTGTTATTATATATTATCTTTTTTTCTTTTCCTTTTTTATATAATTGCATGTATACATGCAAATTCACTTTACATTTGAGAGCTGTTAAATCAGGCTCTAGCATCTCTACTAATTAATGTTCATAGATAAGCATATCTTTCCATCGATTAGATCTTGTTGTATGACATTTCGTTTAAACCTTGAATATACACATAAAAATGGTACTTGACCATGTATGTAAATATATAGTGGCAATGTTAAACCACTTTGTGATCTGGAAAACCCTTAAATATTATTATTTTGTGTTTGTTTCTCAAACATATTACACATCTGTGTATTCCTTTTTTCTATAGGCATTATATTAAAATAATCCTATTTGGATTTTAACATTTAAAACACAGATCACAAAGTTTAAAGAGTCAAACAAACCCATAGCAGTATATACTGAACAGTGGGTCTAGTAATGATGATGCCACAAACAACAGTATGTGTGTTTTCACCATCTTTACTTATAAAAATTGGGCTATTCTCTCTCTCTCTCTCTTTTGAAAAACAATACAAAACAATAATCATATAACAACAACATCGTACCAATATTAACAAGGGCTGTTTGTAAAACATGCATGCCCCCCATATGGGCTCTCAGTTGTAGTGACAGCCATTTTGTAAATATTTTTTTTGTCACTGTGACCTTGACCTTTGACCTAGTGACCTGAAAATCAATAGGGGTCATCTGTGAGTCATGATCAATGTACCTATGAAGTTTCATGATCCTAGCCGTAAGCTTTCTTGAGTTATAATCAGGAAACCATTTTACTATTTCGGGTCACTGTGACCTTGACCTTTGACCTAGTGACCTGAAAATCAATAGGGGTCATCTGCCAGTCGTGATCAATGTACCTATCAAGTTTCATGATCCTAGGCATAAGCATTCTTGAGTTATCATCCGGAAACCATTTTACTATTTCGGGTCACCGTGACCTTGACCTTTGATCTAGTGACCTCAAAATCAATAGGGGTCATCTGCGAGTCATGATCAATGTACCTATTAAGTTTCATGATTCTAGGCATAAGCGTTCTTGAGTTATCATCCGTAAACCATTTTACTATTTCGGGTCACCGTGACCTTGACCTTTGACCTAGTGACCTGAAAATCAATAGGGGTCATCTGCTAGTCATGATCAATCTACCTATCAAGTTTCATGGTCCTAGGCATAAGCGTTCTTGAGTTACCATCAAAAAACCATTTTACTATTTCGGGTCACCGTGACCTTGACCTTTGACCTAGTGACCTAAAAATCAATAGGGGTCATCTGCGAGTCATGATCAATGTACCTATGAAGTTTCATGATCCTAGGCCCAAGCGTTCTTGAGTTATCGTCTGACAACCACCTGGTGGACGGACCGACAGACCGACCGACATGAGCAAAGCAAGATACCCCCTCTTCTTCGAAGGGGGGCATAATAATTAATAAGAATTATAGAAGCATAACATAAACAAATCATGAATTTTTTAAAAGTTCTTTTGGATGTAATTATCCTTTTCTTTCATTTATATTTTCTGCACATAAACTATTATTGTTTACTTTTTGTAAAAGTGCAATGCTAAGGTCGTCCGCCGTGGGAAAATTCTATTTTTAAACGGATTGACCTACTTGTAATTCTTAATAAGAAATTTCGGCCCATCAGCGCCATCGTTTTAAAAGTCTATCAACAAATGAAAACGCAGGTATTTAACAGCGTTAGGATCAACCAGTGTAAAGCTAATATTTAAACTACTAGATTTTTATTAAAGCATCGCACCAACAGTGCAAAGTTTTATATTTGTATCAATGGTACAGCCCAGTAAAATCGGGCTGTCCATTTTATGGCCGTTTTCGACCTTTTAAATGCAGAGTTTTAATGTTAAGCAGTGTGCTCGGACAATGGTTTTTAACCGAAGTCCCGAGGGTAAACGATCCCATTAGTCAGTCAGACGTCCATTGCCCTCCTACACAAATATCAGAAGCACGAACTGGTAGTGGCACGAAACGTCCAGCACCCAATTTAATTATTGTTAACATTTAAATACTTGCATTCCCATACTTTTGCCATATTTATATTTTGTTATGTTGTGTTTCAGATCGGAGTTTCCGCGTTCAAATGCATTCTGAACTTTTAAGAAATATTTTGTGATTAATGGCATTGAGTGATTGACATTAGAACACCTCTGTTCATTCTTTATGCAATGTGACAAAATACTTACCCATCGAGACCACAATTAATAAAATATAAAGTGATAAGGTCATGTTTTCTTATCGTCCATTATCGCATTAACTGAAGTTCATCATTTAAAGGAGGAAGTTACAACTATCACCTGATGTTTTTTATTTACATTTCACAGATAAAATGTAATTCGTGATACATCGGCTATCTACGACATCCTCCGTAAACGAATCCGGGTCCGTTCGCCCTAATTTCTGTTCGCCCTAAATCTTGTTCGCCCTAAAACCTGTTCGCCCTGGGTCCGTTCGCCCTAAATTTTATTATCAAAGCAGGGAAGCAATAAATATAACGAAAATTGATAGCTTTTTAACATTTTAATATATAAATGACAATTTAAGCCACAAAATTGCGTCTTTAACGTGTAAGCGTGTATGTAACAAAGCCGTCGAATGCCAGTAATTTTCTCTTATTGTTTATTATAAATATTAATGAAAACTTTATGTTACACCTTTACATTAATCAATACATATGTACATGAAACAACTACAGTGAACAGAACAACAATACAGAATATAGTATAATACAAGAACATATTATGCAACACATTTACATTATATTAATTAATGAAAACTTATGTTACAACTTTACATTAATCAATACATATGTACATGAAACAAATTCAGTGAACAGAACAACAATACAGAATATAGTATAATACAATGAACACATTATGCAACACATTTACATTAATCTTACAAATATGTACATGAAACAAATACAGTGTACAATGAACACAACACTTAACACCCGTATTATCTTTTCATTCACTTCACTCAGAGGGTCCATACAAGTGCGAAACAGCCTTCAAAAAGGTGGATGTGGACACTTCGCCATTTGAATACTTTGTCCAGTATTCTTCCAGGCGTGCATTGACGGTTGACGAACGCTGCTCACGCTCCAGGTCGGAAGACTGCACGCTGATGTCCACCATCTCGGCTTCCTTGCGCAGGGCTGGTACCAGCACGTAGAAGGGCACTGCACCATGATGTGCCTGGCTGTTGAGTCGATGATGCCAGCCTGAAATCAATGCAAATATGATTTAAGATTTGCGTGTGTTATTTAACGAATTCAATAGCAAATTGAAAATAATTGTATAATAAAATAAAAATAAAATCAATTGTATTTTGCAATTACCTTCTACATCATTATTTGTTCTAATCGAACGCCTGAAGACGCTCCAATCTTCAACCCGAAAGATGGCGTTGTTTATCCATTGACGATTTACGTAGTCCACTAGCTGTGTCAGTTGGACGGAGTTTGCACGGGCCTGAAGCTGATGGAACGTCTCGGTTATGTGTCCGGCAGGCAGGAACGGCAACGCCATCAACTGCCGAATATACTGGTGGATGGCCTGGTTGGTTCGGTAGGCGGTGGCTAGGCCTAACTCTTGTACTTTCCGCCACACAGATTGCACCCAGTGAAAGACACAACCTTTTATGCTTACTAAAGGAAACACTTCGCGGATTTTCTGCTTATGTTTTTTAATGCATTAACCGATTGTAATACTTAAAAGAACATTTATTAAGAAGTTAATATAATTATGTTCCTTTGCTTCGTACCTTGAACGTTCCGTCCATGAACCATCGTGTCGCGTTCTGTAGCAGATTCAATTGGAATTGCGTAGCGAACACGAGATGTCGTTGCTCGTCAACACGAAGATCAGCAATCAAGAAGTCGTGACACTTCAGGTAGTCCATATCGACCTGAAACAAAGACATGTAAACCTAGACCATTGTCTAAAAAGTTTGAAATAATACATACAAGGTTGCGTTTGAACATGGTTACATTTATGCTTACTGTGCTGTTTGGGCAGCTTAAGTTTCGACTTTGTTTACTTACATCAAAATTCAAGTCTGTCGGTTCAGATGGCCTATTTCCTTAATGTATTTATTATAATTGAACATTTTCTTTTGAGACCAATTTCTACACAATTTAAAATATACCTCTCTGTTTCATTTACATAATTTATGTTTATCTTCGTAATCATACGCTAATAATCATATTAAAGATAATTTCTAAAAAAAATTATAATTACAGTTCTGTTTTATAAACATGATTTATGCATGCATCGATATTAAGTATACTCTTTAGGATAATAGTTTCAACTTAATAATCATATTATACATAACTAATTTCTATATGATTTAGTAATTGTTCTCAATGTTAACTATATTAGGTTAATACGACACTCAACACTCAATCAATTAACACAGATCGTTATCTCTATAATCTCTTAATTAATCGACACCGATCAATAAAGGCCGGTTGCTACTTCACACCGCGCAATACACGCGAGAATTATTGGAATTTGATCAGTTTAGTAAATTGAATATTGATGATGTTTTTATTGAGATTTAATGATGTTTATATGAATTTTAAATTTATTTGCCTATGCAGGGATCGACAAGAATACAAAAATTTAGATAATCCGACAAACAACGCAATAAGTTACACTCAAAATCTCATATTCTTAATTACTATATAATTAATTTATAAATTTAATATATACAGCGTATATATAGAATAATAAATGATGCACTTTATATTGTGTACATATTTGTAATATTTAAATTTCCAATTTTAACTTATTTAATACTTTTAATTAATCATAATTAATAAAGTTTTACTTAATTTCAATTAACAAAATTTTATAATTACTATTGCATATATTTTAAACTAACTATTGCATATTGTTAAAATGACTAGTGCATATTGTTTAGAATAACTATTGTATATTGTTAGAAATACTTAAGGAATTGCGCAGTCCGTATCACGCTTTAAGACCAGTTTTCACAAAACCACATCGGTATACTTTTTGTGCTAGGTGAGCTACAAACTCTAACATATGACAAAATACATTGATGTACTATAATAAAACAGTATGGTAAGCTAAGAGAGCGAGTAGCAAATTCCAATCTAAATTGTTTACCAAATCAAGAACGCAAACGTAATCTTCTTTAATTAATTACATCTATTATGGATCAAAGGATATTAGCGCTTAACGCTAATTCGCATAAGTCGAAGAATGGTAGCATTTAATGCTAATTGAAAATGAAATACGATAGAGACACCATTCACTAAGACCGTTATGGACAGAATGATCAATTATTAAGAACTAAATAATTTATCGTACGTAAATGAAGATCCCGTTACCAGTTACATTAGATGGAAATAATGGAATCCTCAAGGAACATTAAAATATATAGAAAAAGTACGTACGATATGTTTTTATTATATGCAATTGACAAATTAAATTAAACTTACCAGTTCCACATAGTCGATGCTGCCACCGTTCACAAATGTCGCATGTAATCGCATGTTGTCTTGGTCGTACCTCCAAATTGCACGAAATGCACAACACATTATCCATTTTTGAAATAATAGAACCAAACATTTGAACTCCATTTTATATACTGTGATAATTCACAGTTAGGTTATTCCGAACATATCAAACAAAAAAGTGTTACCGAAATATAAAAGACGGCGCTCTTTAACTTGTAAGCGTATTTGTAACAAAGGCCAGTAATATTCCCTAATTGCTTATTATATTAATTAATGATGAAATCTAAGGTACAAACTTGCTTACATGTGTGAAAAATCAAAACGGCGCTCTTTAACTCGTAAGCGTGTTTGTAACAAAGGCCAGTTATTTTCACTAATTGCTTACTATATTAATTAATGAAAACTTAAAGTTCATGTGTGAACAATCAACTGTTCATACCCCGATATGCACATGATAATATAGGGCGAACGAACCCAGGGCGAACGGACCCAGGGCGAACGTGTAACTAGGGCGAACGGACCCGATACCTCCGTAAACAAACGTTTGCTGATCAAGAGCGACTACGCGCACTGACATTTAAGGTCACAGTATACTAAATATTTTCCTTATATCAGTCAATCTTTAGGTTACAATATACTAAATCTTTTTGGAGTGCAATGCTATACTCTTTAAAAACCTGAACATCATTTATAAGAAGACACAATTCTTTGTGTGGGCACTTGCCATGACTTTATTTTAGAATGTTTCTTTGTGCATGTGGTAGGGAAAACATTGATGTTTAACAGAAATTCACTCATTTGCTTGAAGGTTAAAGACTACATGAGACTTTGACAGATGGCGGGAAACCCTCATCCACTGGTACGAACCCGGTAAATTGATGGCTGTAAAACAGTGACCGCTGATTCGCATCGAGTTCTTTCTTGCAAAACGCATGACCCCCCTTTTTTATTGTCTAAATCATTGCGACTTGGAATGCTCTTTAAGAAAAGGTATGGTTATGGGGGTCTCTATGCGCAAAAGTTTGACTTTATTTTTTGTTGAAGTTATTGCTTTTACATTGAATTTGTGTAGGAAATCTTTTGGTATCCTCGAGTGCCCAATTTCGACGCATACAAGCAGTTTGTTGAAGTTTTGTTGCTCAATATAGGGATTTATGTAATAAATTTTGTTATTTCATTACACATGCACCTTTTATTTACACATTTTAAATTCAATCGATTGTGTTATCAACAAAAATTCGTTGAAAAACGAAATGACCCAAGTCTATGTAACGGCGGCCATATCTGTTGAGAGTGCCCTAAAACGACGCATCTGATTGGTTATATGATTTTAATGTAAATATCACTCCTGTAGAGACTGAATGCATAAAATAATAACTCATGGTTGTTCTACTTAAATGTGTAATTGCTTTAAAGGTAATATGAAACTGAAATTAATTAAATCAATTAAGATTTTTAATTGTGTGATGCCATACTGTATGGCAGTGGTTTTAATAGGGGCCTGTGTCAGCAACCCTGTCATAAGCTGTGTTTATGGAAGATATGTGAATATAACCTGTAGTTCTTTTGTGGAACCTGCACTTATAATTAATTAAATGAAAATTAGTAATAAACATAATATGCAATTACCAACATAAACACGTGCTACATATAGTTAAAATTGTATTACAGCATAACGAAAAACATATCCGGACTTCAAATGAAAGTTTACGCGTACACCTTTTTCATAGTGAAAATAAATCTATTTATACCATGTTTTGTCAAATGGCAGTCACGTGACTTATGAATGAAATTGTGAACTTTTGCATACGAAACCGATGCATTATCCCACGGTCTTATTAACAAAGACAATTGGGTGTAAAGTGTTCAAAAGTTTTGCATAAAGTAAAGTACATAAAAATCCATCAATTGCAAACCGATCAACCATATCTTACCTTTTAACCCGCTATTTTCCACATAACACACAATAACTATAGTAATTTGTGCGAAGAGTACCATTTGCTATTGTATGACGTCAACGGATGTCGCTCATGTATCAAACAAAGGCAAAACAAAAAATGCGTCGAATTGGGGCAGCGTCGATTCGGGTCACTGTACTGTATATTGTAACCTAAACTAGCTTTAGGTAAAAATGAAATATCATCTGCAAGTGCAAAATATGACTGGGAAAGCTGATTTTTGGTCATTTCTTAACAAAAGAGAAGAAAATAAGTGCCTTAAATGCATGAATTCAGATAATTTGACCTGGAATAGTTGTTTTTCAAGTTGACCCCCACCCTGATATAGCCAAATAAGGGCTAAATTGCTTTCCGACTTGAATTCAAAGGCATATTGGTTGACCGTGTAGCGTTAGTGTGCTACATGAAGTCAGAATTCAACGCCAGGAACTCCGTGATCCAGTAACGCAACAATAGCTAGTGCATAAAGCATGAACATTCAAACAGAGCCCCATTTCACCGACATGGAATGGCGGACATTTTTACAGTTTGGACAGTGCAGCAGACACTTAATTGAGGCAGCCTTCATATTTAGTACAATCATGAACATAACAAGGTTTATTACTTCATATTATTCATAAAAATACACTAAAAATACTTAAATGCATGTTTTTTGCCATTTTATATCTATTTTTTATTGGGAATTTTGACTTTTTCAGGTAGAGGAATGTCTGCAACTAAGCCGAGGGCCACTGGATAAGGGTTGTTGATGGTAAAACAGGTAATAATACTAAATTATTATCATGTACGCAAGCAAATAAGCATATTTATGATGCTTAAGGTGTGAAATACTGTCATAATCAGGTTTGTGGTCACTCAAACCCTTGCCGCCATGCAATTCCCCGTGCAGTTTGTATGGATAGTTCCGCGTCCTGACACGTAAAGCTCGCGCTTTGTTGGCAGCAGAAGTTGGCACTTAACAGGTTTATCCTTGTTCCTTAGCATGTATGCAGTGCATCTGAGTTGATATGCTACTTGTAACCCTACAATTAGCTTGTGTTTGGTATTGTTTTCTCACAATATGCTTACAGTCATGGTCCCGGCTTGAAAGGATGTGGCGTCCGACTTAAACATAGGATTGTTGTAGCAAGTGTCCCCTTCATCATTTACCTTAGAGGGATCTTTTTGCCAAAATGTGGCACTTTCAGCAACCAGTTTAGTTTTTCATTTGGTACATGCTTCTCTCATTCAGTGATTTATGGGAAGTATTGACCTTATTTGCTTGTCTTTGCATACAAAGGTGACATGGATCAATGATATGTGTTGTGTTGAGAATTCTGCGGGAAGCTGTGTCCCCAGAAGATGTACTAGAAACCTCTTTCAGGAAGCCTGCATTGATCTGAGCTGCCTTTCTGCCCCTGTTACTTCATAGAACTTCATTTCTAAGCTTATAATGCTCTCCAACATATATGTATCTTGTTCATTTTAACCTTTCCTTCTAGTTTAAACCCCCAAAATGAGCATTTTTGTCTTTCGCTCAGTTATTAACGCCCATTTTGACCAGATTGCCACCATAAAAATAGTCAAAAGTACTTGTTTTGCGCCCAAAATATGAAATTTTGTATTCTCTTGAACCTCTGAATGACAGCTGGCAGAGCATATTGACCATCTGCTGCAGTTTAAAGGCACCCATGGCATTATATGCTAGAATATACCATTTGCGACTGGTAAATAAATGGGCTCCGAGCAACAAGGCGCTTTCAAGATTTCACACTTTTATAAGTGTGAAACAACAAGTTATAGGAAGCTTATTGATTTCTACACTTCAAAGTATCTTTGATCTCTCATTTTTGCTTATTTGTTGTTTGTCTTGGATGAAATTGGATATTTTTGCTGTGAAAATGACATTTTTGGGGGTATTTAAAAAAAAACACACACAAAAAAGACATTATCAAAATTGCTTGGAGTGAAAATATCTAACAAGTTCATTCTTTCCCCACCCCGCATAAGCCCCACGTGCCTGTCCATATGGTTTGTTTTGGTATTTTGTTGCAGATATTGAACACAACAGCTTTAACTCTTAAAGGGACATTTAAGCTTTAACAGCCCTTAAATCGCCTTCTTCGGACCGAAAACACCCGCATGTGAAAATGTGATCTAAAATGGCCAAATGGACAGATAATCCAGCCAAACTTAATATATTGGTGCAATATGAATAGGAAGATAATAATATGCAAGAAAAACACATTTCATTCAGAACATATTTTTCCTTTAGGTTACAATATACTAAATCTTTTTGGAGTGCAATGCTATACTCTTTAAAAACCTGAACATCATTTATAAGAAGACACAATTCTCTGTGTGGGCACTTGCCATGACTTTATTTTAGAATGTTTCTTTGTGCATGTGGTAGGGAAAACATTGATGTTTAACAGAAATTCACTCATTTGCTTGAAGGTTAAAGACTACATGAGACTTTGACAGATGGCGGGAAACCCTCATCCACTGGTACGAACCCGGTAAATTGATGGCTGTAAAACAGTGACCGCTGATTCGCATCGAGTTCTTTCTTGCAAAACGCATGACCCCCCTTTTTTATTGTCTAAATCATTGCGACTTGGAATGCTCTTTAAGAAAAGGTATGGTTATGGGGGTCTCTATGCGCAAAAGTTTGACTTTATTTTTTGTTGAAGTTATTGCTTTTACATTGAATTTGTGTAGGAAATCTTTTGGTATCCTCGAGTGCCCAATTTCGACGCATACAAGCAGTTTGTTGAAGTTTTGTTGCTCAATATAGGGATTTATGTAATAAATTTTGTTATTTCATTACACATGCACCTTTTATTTACACATTTTAAATTCAATCGATTGTGTTATCAACAAAAATTCGTTGAAAAACGAAATGACCCAAGTCTATGTAACGGCGGCCATATCTGTTGAGAGTGCCCTAAAACGACGCATCTGATTGGTTATATGATTTTAATGTAAATATCACTCCTGTAGAGACTGAATGCATAAAATAATAACTCATGGTTGTTCTACTTAAATGTGTAATTGCTTTAAAGGTAATATGAAACTGAAATTAATTAAATCAATTAAGATTTTTAATTGTGTGATGCCATACTGTATGGCAGTGGTTTTAATAGGGGCCTGTGTCAGCAACCCTGTCATAAGCTGTGTTTATGGAAGATATGTGAATATAACCTGTAGTTCTTTTGTGGAACCTGCACTTATAATTAATTAAATGAAAATTAGTAATAAACATAATATGCAATTACCAACATAAACACGTGCTACATATAGTTAAAATTGTATTACAGCATAACGAAAAACATATCCGGACTTCAAATGAAAGTTTACGCGTACACCTTTTTCATAGTGAAAATAAATCTATTTATACCATGTTTTGTCAAATGGCAGTCACGTGACTTATGAATGAAATTGTGAACTTTTGCATACGAAACCGATGCATTATCCCACGGTCTTATTAACAAAGACAATTGGGTGTAAAGTGTTCAAAAGTTTTGCATAAAGTAAAGTACATAAAAATCCATCAATTGCAAACCGATCAACCATATCTTACCTTTTAACCCGCTATTTTCCACATAACACACAATAACTATAGTAATTTGTGCGAAGAGTACCATTTGCTATTGTATGACGTCAACGGATGTCGCTCATGTATCAAACAAAGGCAAAACAAAAAATGTGTCGAATTGGGGCAGCGTCGATTCGGGTCACTGTACTGTATATTGTAACCTAAACTAGCTTTAGGTAAAAATGAAATATCATCTGCAAGTGCAAAATATGACTGGGAAAGCTGATTTTTGGTCATTTCTTAACAAAAGAGAAGAAAATAAGTGCCTTAAATGCATGAATTCAGATAATTTGACCTGGAATAGTTGTTTTTCAAGTTGACCCCCACCCTGATATAGCCAAATAAGGGCTAAATTGCTTTCCGACTTGAATTCAAAGGCATATTGGTTGACCGTGTAGCGTTAGTGTGCTACATGAAGTCAGAATTCAACGCCAGGAACTCCGTGATCCAGTAACGCAACAATAGCTAGTGCATAAAGCATGAACATTCAAACAGAGCCCCATTTCACCGACATGGAATGGCGGACATTTTTACAGTTTGGACAGTGCAGCAGACACTTAATTGAGGCAGCCTTCATATTTAGTACAATCATGAACATAACAAGGTTTATTACTTCATATTATTCATAAAAATACACTAAAAATACTTAAATGCATGTTTTTTGCCATTTTATATCTATTTTTTATTGGGAATTTTGACTTTTTCAGGTAGAGGAATGTCTGCAACTAAGCCGAGGGCCACTGGATAAGGGTTGTTGATGGTAAAACAGGTAATAATACTAAATTATTATCATGTACGCAAGCAAATAAGCATATTTATGATGCTTAAGGTGTGAAATACTGTCATAATCAGGTTTGTGGTCACTCAAACCCTTGCCGCCATGCAATTCCCCGTGCAGTTTGTATGGATAGTTCCGCGTCCTGACACGTAAAGCTCGCGCTTTGTTGGCAGCAGAAGTTGGCACTTAACAGGTTTATCCTTGTTCCTTAGCATGTATGCAGTGCATCTGAGTTGATATGCTACTTGTAACCCTACAATTAGCTTGTGTTTGGTATTGTTTTCTCACAATATGCTTACAGTCATGGTCCCGGCTTGAAAGGATGTGGCGTCCGACTTAAACATAGGATTGTTGTAGCAAGTGTCCCCTTCATCATTTACCTTAGAGGGATCTTTTTGCCAAAATGTGGCACTTTCAGCAACCAGTTTAGTTTTTCATTTGGTACATGCTTCTCTCATTCAGTGATTTATGGGAAGTATTGACCTTATTTGCTTGTCTTTGCATACAAAGGTGACATGGATCAATGATATGTGTTGTGTTGAGAATTCTGCGGGAAGCTGTGTCCCCAGAAGATGTACTAGAAACCTCTTTCAGGAAGCCTGCATTGATCTGAGCTGCCTTTCTGCCCCTGTTACTTCATAGAACTTCATTTCTAAGCTTATAATGCTCTCCAACATATATGTATCTTGTTCATTTTAACCTTTCCTTCTAGTTTAAACCCCCAAAATGAGCATTTTTGTCTTTCGCTCAGTTATTAACGCCCATTTTGACCAGATTGCCACCATAAAAATAGTCAAAAGTACTTGTTTTGCGCCCAAAATATGAAATTTTGTATTCTCTTGAACCTCTGAATGACAGCTGGCAGAGCATATTGACCATCTGCTGCAGTTTAAAGGCACCCATGGCATTATATGCTAGAATATACCATTTGCGACTGGTAAATAAATGGGCTCCGAGCAACAAGGCGCTTTCAAGATTTCACACTTTTATAAGTGTGAAACAACAAGTTATAGGAAGCTTATTGATTTCTACACTTCAAAGTATCTTTGATCTCTCATTTTTGCTTATTTGTTGTTTGTCTTGGATGAAATTGGATATTTTTGCTGTGAAAATGACATTTTTGGGGGTATTTAAAAAAAAACACACACAAAAAAGACATTATCAAAATTGCTTGGAGTGAAAATATCTAACAAGTTCATTCTTTCCCCACCCCGCATAAGCCCCACGTGCCTGTCCATATGGTTTGTTTTGGTATTTTGTTGCAGATATTGAACACAACAGCTTTAACTCTTAAAGGGACATTTAAGCTTTAACAGCCCTTAAATCGCCTTCTTCGGACCGAAAACACCCGCATGTGAAAATGTGATCTAAAATGGCCAAATGGACAGATAATCCAGCCAAACTTAATATATTGGTGCAATATGAATAGGAAGATAATAATATGCAAGAAAAACACATTTCATTCAGAACATATTTTTCCTTTAGGTTACAATATACTAAATCTTTTTGGAGTGCAATGCTATACTCTTTAAAAACCTGAACATCATTTATAAGAAGACACAATTCTCTGTGTGGGCACTTGCCATGACTTTATTTTAGAATGTTTCTTTGTGCATGTGGTAGGGAAAACATTGATGTTTAACAGAAATTCACTCATTTGCTTGAAGGTTAAAGACTACATGAGACTTTGACAGATGGCGGGAAACCCTCATCCACTGGTACGAACCCGGTAAATTGATGGCTGTAAAACAGTGACCGCTGATTCGCATCGAGTTCTTTCTTGCAAAACGCATGACCCCCCTTTTTTATTGTCTAAATCATTGCGACTTGGAATGCTCTTTAAGAAAAGGTATGGTTATGGGGGTCTCTATGCGCAAAAGTTTGACTTTATTTTTTGTTGAAGTTATTGCTTTTACATTGAATTTGTGTAGGAAATCTTTTGGTATCCTCGAGTGCCCAATTTCGACGCATACAAGCAGTTTGTTGAAGTTTTGTTGCTCAATATAGGGATTTATGTAATAAATTTTGTTATTTCATTACACATGCACCTTTTATTTACACATTTTAAATTCAATCGATTGTGTTATCAACAAAAATTCGTTGAAAAACGAAATGACCCAAGTCTATGTAACGGCGGCCATATCTGTTGAGAGTGCCCTAAAACGACGCATCTGATTGGTTATATGATTTTAATGTAAATATCACTCCTGTAGAGACTGAATGCATAAAATAATAACTCATGGTTGTTCTACTTAAATGTGTAATTGCTTTAAAGGTAATATGAAACTGAAATTAATTAAATCAATTAAGATTTTTAATTGTGTGATGCCATACTGTATGGCAGTGGTTTTAATAGGGGCCTGTGTCAGCAACCCTGTCATAAGCTGTGTTTATGGAAGATATGTGAATATAACCTGTAGTTCTTTTGTGGAACCTGCACTTATAATTAATTAAATGAAAATTAGTAATAAACATAATATGCAATTACCAACATAAACACGTGCTACATATAGTTAAAATTGTATTACAGCATAACGAAAAACATATCCGGACTTCAAATGAAAGTTTACGCGTACACCTTTTTCATAGTGAAAATAAATCTATTTATACCATGTTTTGTCAAATGGCAGTCACGTGACTTATGAATGAAATTGTGAACTTTTGCATACGAAACCGATGCATTATCCCACGGTCTTATTAACAAAGACAATTGGGTGTAAAGTGTTCAAAAGTTTTGCATAAAGTAAAGTACATAAAAATCCATCAATTGCAAACCGATCAACCATATCTTACCTTTTAACCCGCTATTTTCCACATAACACACAATAACTATAGTAATTTGTGCGAAGAGTACCATTTGCTATTGTATGACGTCAACGGATGTCGCTCATGTATCAAACAAAGGCAAAACAAAAAATGCGTCGAATTGGGGCAGCGTCGATTCGGGTCACTGTACTGTATATTGTAACCTAAACTAGCTTTAGGTAAAAATGAAATATCATCTGCAAGTGCAAAATATGACTGGGAAAGCTGATTTTTGGTCATTTCTTAACAAAAGAGAAGAAAATAAGTGCCTTAAATGCATGAATTCAGATAATTTGACCTGGAATAGTTGTTTTTCAAGTTGACCCCCACCCTGATATAGCCAAATAAGGGCTAAATTGCTTTCCGACTTGAATTCAAAGGCATATTGGTTGACCGTGTAGCGTTAGTGTGCTACATGAAGTCAGAATTCAACGCCAGGAACTCCGTGATCCAGTAACGCAACAATAGCTAGTGCATAAAGCATGAACATTCAAACAGAGCCCCATTTCACCGACATGGAATGGCGGACATTTTTACAGTTTGGACAGTGCAGCAGACACTTAATTGAGGCAGCCTTCATATTTAGTACAATCATGAACATAACAAGGTTTATTACTTCATATTATTCATAAAAATACACTAAAAATACTTAAATGCATGTTTTTTTGCCATTTTATATCTATTTTTTATTGGGAATTTTGACTTTTTCAGGTAGAGGAATGTCTGCAACTAAGCCGAGGGCCACTGGATAAGGGTTGTTGATGGTAAAACAGGTAATAATACTAAATTATTATCATGTACGCAAGCAAATAAGCATATTTATGATGCTTAAGGTGTGAAATACTGTCATAATCAGGTTTGTGGTCACTCAAACCCTTGCCGCCATGCAATTCCCCGTGCAGTTTGTATGGATAGTTCCGCGTCCTGACACGTAAAGCTCGCGCTTTGTTGGCAGCAGAAGTTGGCACTTAACAGGTTTATCCTTGTTCCTTAGCATGTATGCAGTGCATCTGAGTTGATATGCTACTTGTAACCCTACAATTAGCTTGTGTTTGGTATTGTTTTCTCACAATATGCTTACAGTCATGGTCCCGGCTTGAAAGGATGTGGCGTCCGACTTAAACATAGGATTGTTGTAGCAAGTGTCCCCTTCATCATTTACCTTAGAGGGATCTTTTTGCCAAAATGTGGCACTTTCAGCAACCAGTTTAGTTTTTCATTTGGTACATGCTTCTCTCATTCAGTGATTTATGGGAAGTATTGACCTTATTTGCTTGTCTTTGCATACAAAGGTGACATGGATCAATGATATGTGTTGTGTTGAGAATTCTGCGGGAAGCTGTGTCCCCAGAAGATGTACTAGAAACCTCTTTCAGGAAGCCTGCATTGATCTGAGCTGCCTTTCTGCCCCTGTTACTTCATAGAACTTCATTTCTAAGCTTATAATGCTCTCCAACATATATGTATCTTGTTCATTTTAACCTTTCCTTCTAGTTTAAACCCCCAAAATGAGCATTTTTGTCTTTCGCTCAGTTATTAACGCCCATTTTGACCAGATTGCCACCATAAAAATAGTCAAAAGTACTTGTTTTGCGCCCAAAATATGAAATTTTGTATTCTCTTGAACCTCTGAATGACAGCTGGCAGAGCATATTGACCATCTGCTGCAGTTTAAAGGCACCCATGGCATTATATGCTAGAATATACCATTTGCGACTGGTAAATAAATGGGCTCCGAGCAACAAGGCGCTTTCAAGATTTCACACTTTTATAAGTGTGAAACAACAAGTTATAGGAAGCTTATTGATTTCTACACTTCAAAGTATCTTTGATCTCTCATTTTTGCTTATTTGTTGTTTGTCTTGGATGAAATTGGATATTTTTGCTGTGAAAATGACATTTTTGGGGGTATTTAAAAAAAAACACACACAAAAAAGACATTATCAAAATTGCTTGGAGTGAAAATATCTAACAAGTTCATTCTTTCCCCACCCCGCATAAGCCCCACGTGCCTGTCCATATGGTTTGTTTTGGTATTTTGTTGCAGATATTGAACACAACAGCTTTAACTCTTAAAGGGACATTTAAGCTTTAACAGCCCTTAAATCGCCTTCTTCGGACCGAAAACACCCGCATGTGAAAATGTGATCTAAAATGGCCAAATGGACAGATAATCCAGCCAAACTTAATATATTGGTGCAATATGAATAGGAAGATAATAATATGCAAGAAAAACACATTTCATTCAGAACATATTTTTCCTTTAGGTTACAATATACTAAATCTTTTTGGAGTGCAATGCTATACTCTTTAAAAACCTGAACATCATTTATAAGAAGACACAATTCTCTGTGTGGGCACTTGCCATGACTTTATTTTAGAATGTTTCTTTGTGCATGTGGTAGGGAAAACATTGATGTTTAACAGAAATTCACTCATTTGCTTGAAGGTTAAAGACTACATGAGACTTTGACAGATGGCGGGAAACCCTCATCCACTGGTACGAACCCGGTAAATTGATGGCTGTAAAACAGTGACCGCTGATTCGCATCGAGTTCTTTCTTGCAAAACGCATGACCCCCCTTTTTTATTGTCTAAATCATTGCGACTTGGAATGCTCTTTAAGAAAAGGTATGGTTATGGGGGTCTCTATGCGCAAAAGTTTGACTTTATTTTTTGTTGAAGTTATTGCTTTTACATTGAATTTGTGTAGGAAATCTTTTGGTATCCTCGAGTGCCCAATTTCGACGCATACAAGCAGTTTGTTGAAGTTTTGTTGCTCAATATAGGGATTTATGTAATAAATTTTGTTATTTCATTACACATGCACCTTTTATTTACACATTTTAAATTCAATCGATTGTGTTATCAACAAAAATTCGTTGAAAAACGAAATGACCCAAGTCTATGTAACGGCGGCCATATCTGTTGAGAGTGCCCTAAAACGACGCATCTGATTGGTTATATGATTTTAATGTAAATATCACTCCTGTAGAGACTGAATGCATAAAATAATAACTCATGGTTGTTCTACTTAAATGTGTAATTGCTTTAAAGGTAATATGAAACTGAAATTAATTAAATCAATTAAGATTTTTAATTGTGTGATGCCATACTGTATGGCAGTGGTTTTAATAGGGGCCTGTGTCAGCAACCCTGTCATAAGCTGTGTTTATGGAAGATATGTGAATATAACCTGTAGTTCTTTTGTGGAACCTGCACTTATAATTAATTAAATGAAAATTAGTAATAAACATAATATGCAATTACCAACATAAACACGTGCTACATATAGTTAAAATTGTATTACAGCATAACGAAAAACATATCCGGACTTCAAATGAAAGTTTACGCGTACACCTTTTTCATAGTGAAAATAAATCTATTTATACCATGTTTTGTCAAATGGCAGTCACGTGACTTATGAATGAAATTGTGAACTTTTGCATACGAAACCGATGCATTATCCCACGGTCTTATTAACAAAGACAATTGGGTGTAAAGTGTTCAAAAGTTTTGCATAAAGTAAAGTACATAAAAATCCATCAATTGCAAACCGATCAACCATATCTTACCTTTTAACCCGCTATTTTCCACATAACACACAATAACTATAGTAATTTGTGCGAAGAGTACCATTTGCTATTGTATGACGTCAACGGATGTCGCTCATGTATCAAACAAAGGCAAAACAAAAAATGCGTCGAATTGGGGCAGCGTCGATTCGGGTCACTGTACTGTATATTGTAACCTAAACTAGCTTTAGGTAAAAATGAAATATCATCTGCAAGTGCAAAATATGACTGGGAAAGCTGATTTTTGGTCATTTCTTAACAAAAGAGAAGAAAATAAGTGCCTTAAATGCATGAATTCAGATAATTTGACCTGGAATAGTTGTTTTTCAAGTTGACCCCCACCCTGATATAGCCAAATAAGGGCTAAATTGCTTTCCGACTTGAATTCAAAGGCATATTGGTTGACCGTGTAGCGTTAGTGTGCTACATGAAGTCAGAATTCAACGCCAGGAACTCCGTGATCCAGTAACGCAACAATAGCTAGTGCATAAAGCATGAACATTCAAACAGAGCCCCATTTCACCGACATGGAATGGCGGACATTTTTACAGTTTGGACAGTGCAGCAGACACTTAATTGAGGCAGCCTTCATATTTAGTACAATCATGAACATAACAAGGTTTATTACTTCATATTATTCATAAAAATACACTAAAAATACTTAAATGCATGTTTTTTGCCATTTTATATCTATTTTTTATTGGGAATTTTGACTTTTTCAGGTAGAGGAATGTCTGCAACTAAGCCGAGGGCCACTGGATAAGGGTTGTTGATGGTAAAACAGGTAATAATACTAAATTATTATCATGTACGCAAGCAAATAAGCATATTTATGATGCTTAAGGTGTGAAATACTGTCATAATCAGGTTTGTGGTCACTCAAACCCTTGCCGCCATGCAATTCCCCGTGCAGTTTGTATGGATAGTTCCGCGTCCTGACACGTAAAGCTCGCGCTTTGTTGGCAGCAGAAGTTGGCACTTAACAGGTTTATCCTTGTTCCTTAGCATGTATGCAGTGCATCTGAGTTGATATGCTACTTGTAACCCTACAATTAGCTTGTGTTTGGTATTGTTTTCTCACAATATGCTTACAGTCATGGTCCCGGCTTGAAAGGATGTGGCGTCCGACTTAAACATAGGATTGTTGTAGCAAGTGTCCCCTTCATCATTTACCTTAGAGGGATCTTTTTGCCAAAATGTGGCACTTTCAGCAACCAGTTTAGTTTTTCATTTGGTACATGCTTCTCTCATTCAGTGATTTATGGGAAGTATTGACCTTATTTGCTTGTCTTTGCATACAAAGGTGACATGGATCAATGATATGTGTTGTGTTGAGAATTCTGCGGGAAGCTGTGTCCCCAGAAGATGTACTAGAAACCTCTTTCAGGAAGCCTGCATTGATCTGAGCTGCCTTTCTGCCCCTGTTACTTCATAGAACTTCATTTCTAAGCTTATAATGCTCTCCAACATATATGTATCTTGTTCATTTTAACCTTTCCTTCTAGTTTAAACCCCCAAAATGAGCATTTTTGTCTTTCGCTCAGTTATTAACGCCCATTTTGACCAGATTGCCACCATAAAAATAGTCAAAAGTACTTGTTTTGCGCCCAAAATATGAAATTTTGTATTCTCTTGAACCTCTGAATGACAGCTGGCAGAGCATATTGACCATCTGCTGCAGTTTAAAGGCACCCATGGCATTATATGCTAGAATATACCATTTGCGACTGGTAAATAAATGGGCTCCGAGCAACAAGGCGCTTTCAAGATTTCACACTTTTATAAGTGTGAAACAACAAGTTATAGGAAGCTTATTGATTTCTACACTTCAAAGTATCTTTGATCTCTCATTTTTGCTTATTTGTTGTTTGTCTTGGATGAAATTGGATATTTTTGCTGTGAAAATGACATTTTTGGGGGTATTTAAAAAAAAACACACACAAAAAAGACATTATCAAAATTGCTTGGAGTGAAAATATCTAACAAGTTCATTCTTTCCCCACCCCGCATAAGCCCCACGTGCCTGTCCATATGGTTTGTTTTGGTATTTTGTTGCAGATATTGAACACAACAGCTTTAACTCTTAAAGGGACATTTAAGCTTTAACAGCCCTTAAATCGCCTTCTTCGGACCGAAAACACCCGCATGTGAAAATGTGATCTAAAATGGCCAAATGGACAGATAATCCAGCCAAACTTAATATATTGGTGCAATATGAATAGGAAGATAATAATATGCAAGAAAAACACATTTCATTCAGAACATATTTTTCCTTTAGGTTACAATATACTAAATCTTTTTGGAGTGCAATGCTATACTCTTTAAAAACCTGAACATCATTTATAAGAAGACACAATTCTCTGTGTGGGCACTTGCCATGACTTTATTTTAGAATGTTTCTTTGTGCATGTGGTAGGGAAAACATTGATGTTTAACAGAAATTCACTCATTTGCTTGAAGGTTAAAGACTACATGAGACTTTGACAGATGGCGGGAAACCCTCATCCACTGGTACGAACCCGGTAAATTGATGGCTGTAAAACAGTGACCGCTGATTCGCATCGAGTTCTTTCTTGCAAAACGCATGACCCCCCCTTTTTATTGTCTAAATCATTGCGACTTGGAATGCTCTTTAAGAAAAGGTATGGTTATGGGGGTCTCTATGCGCAAAAGTTTGACTTTATTTTTTGTTGAAGTTATTGCTTTTACATTGAATTTGTGTAGGAAATCTTTTGGTATCCTCGAGTGCCCAATTTCGACGCATACAAGCAGTTTGTTGAAGTTTTGTTGCTCAATATAGGGATTTATGTAATAAATTTTGTTATTTCATTACACATGCACCTTTTATTTACACATTTTAAATTCAATCGATTGTGTTATCAACAAAAATTCGTTGAAAAACGAAATGACCCAAGTCTATGTAACGGCGGCCATATCTGTTGAGAGTGCCCTAAAACGACGCATCTGATTGGTTATATGATTTTAATGTAAATATCACTCCTGTAGAGACTGAATGCATAAAATAATAACTCATGGTTGTTCTACTTAAATGTGTAATTGCTTTAAAGGTAATATGAAACTGAAATTAATTAAATCAATTAAGATTTTTAATTGTGTGATGCCATACTGTATGGCAGTGGTTTTAATAGGGGCCTGTGTCAGCAACCCTGTCATAAGCTGTGTTTATGGAAGATATGTGAATATAACCTGTAGTTCTTTTGTGGAACCTGCACTTATAATTAATTAAATGAAAATTAGTAATAAACATAATATGCAATTACCAACATAAACACGTGCTACATATAGTTAAAATTGTATTACAGCATAACGAAAAACATATCCGGACTTCAAATGAAAGTTTACGCGTACACCTTTTTCATAGTGAAAATAAATCTATTTATACCATGTTTTGTCAAATGGCAGTCACGTGACTTATGAATGAAATTGTGAACTTTTGCATACGAAACCGATGCATTATCCCACGGTCTTATTAACAAAGACAATTGGGTGTAAAGTGTTCAAAAGTTTTGCATAAAGTAAAGTACATAAAAATCCATCAATTGCAAACCGATCAACCATATCTTACCTTTTAACCCGCTATTTTCCACATAACACACAATAACTATAGTAATTTGTGCGAAGAGTACCATTTGCTATTGTATGACGTCAACGGATGTCGCTCATGTATCAAACAAAGGCAAAACAAAAAATGCGTCGAATTGGGGCAGCGTCGATTCGGGTCACTGTACTGTATATTGTAACCTAAACTAGCTTTAGGTAAAAATGAAATATCATCTGCAAGTGCAAAATATGACTGGGAAAGCTGATTTTTGGTCATTTCTTAACAAAAGAGAAGAAAATAAGTGCCTTAAATGCATGAATTCAGATAATTTGACCTGGAATAGTTGTTTTTCAAGTTGACCCCCACCCTGATATAGCCAAATAAGGGCTAAATTGCTTTCCGACTTGAATTCAAAGGCATATTGGTTGACCGTGTAGCGTTAGTGTGCTACATGAAGTCAGAATTCAACGCCAGGAACTCCGTGATCCAGTAACGCAACAATAGCTAGTGCATAAAGCATGAACATTCAAACAGAGCCCCATTTCACCGACATGGAATGGCGGACATTTTTACAGTTTGGACAGTGCAGCAGACACTTAATTGAGGCAGCCTTCATATTTAGTACAATCATGAACATAACAAGGTTTATTACTTCATATTATTCATAAAAATACACTAAAAATACTTAAATGCATGTTTTTTGCCATTTTATATCTATTTTTTATTGGGAATTTTGACTTTTTCAGGTAGAGGAATGTCTGCAACTAAGCCGAGGGCCACTGGATAAGGGTTGTTGATGGTAAAACAGGTAATAATACTAAATTATTATCATGTACGCAAGCAAATAAGCATATTTATGATGCTTAAGGTGTGAAATACTGTCATAATCAGGTTTGTGGTCACTCAAACCCTTGCCGCCATGCAATTCCCCGTGCAGTTTGTATGGATAGTTCCGCGTCCTGACACGTAAAGCTCGCGCTTTGTTGGCAGCAGAAGTTGGCACTTAACAGGTTTATCCTTGTTCCTTAGCATGTATGCAGTGCATCTGAGTTGATATGCTACTTGTAACCCTACAATTAGCTTGTGTTTGGTATTGTTTTCTCACAATATGCTTACAGTCATGGTCCCGGCTTGAAAGGATGTGGCGTCCGACTTAAACATAGGATTGTTGTAGCAAGTGTCCCCTTCATCATTTACCTTAGAGGGATCTTTTTGCCAAAATGTGGCACTTTCAGCAACCAGTTTAGTTTTTCATTTGGTACATGCTTCTCTCATTCAGTGATTTATGGGAAGTATTGACCTTATTTGCTTGTCTTTGCATACAAAGGTGACATGGATCAATGATATGTGTTGTGTTGAGAATTCTGCGGGAAGCTGTGTCCCCAGAAGATGTACTAGAAACCTCTTTCAGGAAGCCTGCATTGATCTGAGCTGCCTTTCTGCCCCTGTTACTTCATAGAACTTCATTTCTAAGCTTATAATGCTCTCCAACATATATGTATCTTGTTCATTTTAACCTTTCCTTCTAGTTTAAACCCCCAAAATGAGCATTTTTGTCTTTCGCTCAGTTATTAACGCCCATTTTGACCAGATTGCCACCATAAAAATAGTCAAAAGTACTTGTTTTGCGCCCAAAATATGAAATTTTGTATTCTCTTGAACCTCTGAATGACAGCTGGCAGAGCATATTGACCATCTGCTGCAGTTTAAAGGCACCCATGGCATTATATGCTAGAATATACCATTTGCGACTGGTAAATAAATGGGCTCCGAGCAACAAGGCGCTTTCAAGATTTCACACTTTTATAAGTGTGAAACAACAAGTTATAGGAAGCTTATTGATTTCTACACTTCAAAGTATCTTTGATCTCTCATTTTTGCTTATTTGTTGTTTGTCTTGGATGAAATTGGATATTTTTGCTGTGAAAATGACATTTTTGGGGGTATTTAAAAAAAAAACACACACAAAAAAGACATTATCAAAATTGCTTGGAGTGAAAATATCTAACAAGTTCATTCTTTCCCCACCCCGCATAAGCCCCACGTGCCTGTCCATATGGTTTGTTTTGGTATTTTGTTGCAGATATTGAACACAACAGCTTTAACTCTTAAAGGGACATTTAAGCTTTAACAGCCCTTAAATCGCCTTCTTCGGACCGAAAACACCCGCATGTGAAAATGTGATCTAAAATGGCCAAATGGACAGATAATCCAGCCAAACTTAATATATTGGTGCAATATGAATAGGAAGATAATAATATGCAAGAAAAACACATTTCATTCAGAACATATTTTTCCTTTAGGTTACAATATACTAAATCTTTTTGGAGTGCAATGCTATACTCTTTAAAAACCTGAACATCATTTATAAGAAGACACAATTCTCTGTGTGGGCACTTGCCATGACTTTATTTTAGAATGTTTCTTTGTGCATGTGGTAGGGAAAACATTGATGTTTAACAGAAATTCACTCATTTGCTTGAAGGTTAAAGACTACATGAGACTTTGACAGATGGCGGGAAACCCTCATCCACTGGTACGAACCCGGTAAATTGATGGCTGTAAAACAGTGACCGCTGATTCGCATCGAGTTCTTTCTTGCAAAACGCATGACCCCCCCTTTTTTATTGTCTAAATCATTGCGACTTGGAATGCTCTTTAAGAAAAGGTATGGTTATGGGGGTCTCTATGCGCAAAAGTTTGACTTTATTTTTTGTTGAAGTTATTGCTTTTACATTGAATTTGTGTAGGAAATCTTTTGGTATCCTCGAGTGCCCAATTTCGACGCATACAAGCAGTTTGTTGAAGTTTTGTTGCTCAATATAGGGATTTATGTAATAAATTTTGTTATTTCATTACACATGCACCTTTTATTTACACATTTTAAATTCAATCGATTGTGTTATCAACAAAAATTCGTTGAAAAACGAAATGACCCAAGTCTATGTAACGGCGGCCATATCTGTTGAGAGTGCCCTAAAACGACGCATCTGATTGGTTATATGATTTTAATGTAAATATCACTCCTGTAGAGACTGAATGCATAAAATAATAACTCATGGTTGTTCTACTTAAATGTGTAATTGCTTTAAAGGTAATATGAAACTGAAATTAATTAAATCAATTAAGATTTTTAATTGTGTGATGCCATACTGTATGGCAGTGGTTTTAATAGGGGCCTGTGTCAGCAACCCTGTCATAAGCTGTGTTTATGGAAGATATGTGAATATAACCTGTAGTTCTTTTGTGGAACCTGCACTTATAATTAATTAAATGAAAATTAGTAATAAACATAATATGCAATTACCAACATAAACACGTGCTACATATAGTTAAAATTGTATTACAGCATAACGAAAAACATATCCGGACTTCAAATGAAAGTTACGCGTACACCTTTTTCATAGTGAAAATAAATCTATTTATACCATGTTTTGTCAAATGGCAGTCACGTGACTTATGAATGAAATTGTGAACTTTTGCATACGAAACCGATGCATTATCCCACGGTCTTATTAACAAAGACAATTGGGTGTAAAGTGTTCAAAAGTTTTGCATAAAGTAAAGTACATAAAAATCCATCAATTGCAAACCGATCAACCATATCTTACCTTTTAACCCGCTATTTTCCACATAACACACAATAACTATAGTAATTTGTGCGAAGAGTACCATTTGCTATTGTATGACGTCAACGGATGTCGCTCATGTATCAAACAAAGGCAAAACAAAAAATGCGTCGAATTGGGGCAGCGTCGATTCGGGTCACTGTACTGTATATTGTAACCTAAACTAGCTTTAGGTAAAAATGAAATATCATCTGCAAGTGCAAAATATGACTGGGAAAGCTGATTTTTGGTCATTTCTTAACAAAAGAGAAGAAAATAAGTGCCTTAAATGCATGAATTCAGATAATTTGACCTGGAATAGTTGTTTTTCAAGTTGACCCCCACCCTGATATAGCCAAATAAGGGCTAAATTGCTTTCCGACTTGAATTCAAAGGCATATTGGTTGACCGTGTAGCGTTAGTGTGCTACATGAAGTCAGAATTCAACGCCAGGAACTCCGTGATCCAGTAACGCAACAATAGCTAGTGCATAAAGCATGAACATTCAAACAGAGCCCCATTTCACCGACATGGAATGGCGGACATTTTTACAGTTTGGACAGTGCAGCAGACACTTAATTGAGGCAGCCTTCATATTTAGTACAATCATGAACATAACAAGGTTTATTACTTCATATTATTCATAAAAATACACTAAAAATACTTAAATGCATGTTTTTTGCCATTTTATATCTATTTTTTATTGGGAATTTGACTTTTTCAGGTAGAGGAATGTCTGCAACTAAGCCGAGGGCCACTGGATAAGGGTTGTTGATGGTAAAACAGGTAATAATACTAAATTATTATCATGTACGCAAGCAAATAAGCATATTTATGATGCTTAAGGTGTGAAATACTGTCATAATCAGGTTTGTGGTCACTCAAACCCTTGCCGCCATGCAATTCCCCGTGCAGTTTGTATGGATAGTTCCGCGTCCTGACACGTAAAGCTCGCGCTTTGTTGGCAGCAGAAGTTGGCACTTAACAGGTTTATCCTTGTTCCTTAGCATGTATGCAGTGCATCTGAGTTGATATGCTACTTGTAACCCTACAATTAGCTTGTGTTTGGTATTGTTTTCTCACAATATGCTTACAGTCATGGTCCCGGCTTGAAAGGATGTGGCGTCCGACTTAAACATAGGATTGTTGTAGCAAGTGTCCCCTTCATCATTTACCTTAGAGGGATCTTTTTGCCAAAATGTGGCACTTTCAGCAACCAGTTTAGTTTTTCATTTGGTACATGCTTCTCTCATTCAGTGATTTATGGGAAGTATTGACCTTATTTGCTTGTCTTTGCATACAAAGGTGACATGGATCAATGATATGTGTTGTGTTGAGAATTCTGCGGGAAGCTGTGTCCCCAGAAGATGTACTAGAAACCTCTTTCAGGAAGCCTGCATTGATCTGAGCTGCCTTTCTGCCCCTGTTACTTCATAGAACTTCATTTCTAAGCTTATAATGCTCTCCAACATATATGTATCTTGTTCATTTTAACCTTTCCTTCTAGTTTAAAAAACCCCCAAAATGAGCATTTTTGTCTTTCGCTCAGTTATTAACGCCCATTTTGACCAGATTGCCACCATAAAAATAGTCAAAAGTACTTGTTTTGCGCCCAAAATATGAAATTTTGTATTCTCTTGAACCTCTGAATGACAGCTGGCAGAGCATATTGACCATCTGCTGCAGTTTAAAGGCACCCATGGCATTATATGCTAGAATATACCATTTGCGACTGGTAAATAAATGGGCTCCGAGCAACAAGGCGCTTTCAAGATTTCACACTTTTATAAGTGTGAAACAACAAGTTATAGGAAGCTTATTGATTTCTACACTTCAAAGTATCTTTGATCTCTCATTTTTGCTTATTTGTTGTTTGTCTTGGATGAAATTGGATATTTTTGCTGTGAAAATGACATTTTTGGGGGTATTTAAAAAAAAACACACACAAAAAAGACATTATCAAAATTGCTTGGAGTGAAAATATCTAACAAGTTCATTCTTTCCCCACCCCGCATAAGCCCCACGTGCCTGTCCATATGGTTTGTTTTGGTATTTTGTTGCAGATATTGAACACAACAGCTTTAACTCTTAAAGGGACATTTAAGCTTTAACAGCCCTTAAATCGCCTTCTTCGGACCGAAAACACCCGCATGTGAAAATGTGATCTAAAATGGCCAAATGGACAGATAATCCAGCCAAACTTAATATATTGGTGCAATATGAATAGGAAGATAATAATATGCAAGAAAAACACATTTCATTCAGAACATATTTTTCCTTTAGGTTACAATATACTAAATCTTTTTGGAGTGCAATGCTATACTCTTTAAAAACCTGAACATCATTTATAAGAAGACACAATTCTCTGTGTGGGCACTTGCCATGACTTTATTTTAGAATGTTTCTTTGTGCATGTGGTAGGGAAAACATTGATGTTTAACAGAAATTCACCTCATTTGCTTGAAGGTTAAAGACTACATGAGACTTTGACAGATGGCGGGAAACCCTCATCCACTGGTACGAACCCGGTAAATTGATGGCTGTAAAACAGTGACCGCTGATTCGCATCGAGTTCTTCTTGCAAAACGCATGACCCCCCTTTTTATTGTCTAAATCATTGCGACTTGGAATGCTCTTTAAGAAAAGGTATGGTTATGGGGGTCTCTATGCGCAAAAGTTTGACTTTATTTTTTGTTGAAGTTATTGCTTTTACATTGAATTTGTGTAGGAAATCTTTTGGTATCCTCGAGTGCCCAATTTCGACGCATACAAGCAGTTTGTTGAAGTTTTGTTGCTCAATATAGGGATTTATGTAATAAATTTTGTTATTTCATTACACATGCACCTTTTATTTACACATTTTAAATTCAATCGATTGTGTTATCAACAAAAATTCGTTGAAAAACGAAATGACCCAAGTCTATGTAACGGCGGCCATATCTGTTGAGAGTGCCCTAAAACGACGCATCTGATTGGTTATATGATTTTAATGTAAATATCACTCCTGTAGAGACTGAATGCATAAAATAATAACTCATGGTTGTTCTACTTAAATGTGTAATTGCTTTAAAGGTAATATGAAACTGAAATTAATTAAATCAATTAAGATTTTAATTGTGTGATGCCATACTGTATGGCAGTGGTTTTAATAGGGGCCTGTGTCAGCAACCCTGTCATAAGCTGTGTTTATGGAAGATATGTGAATATAACCTGTAGTTCTTTTGTGGAACCTGCACTTATAATTAATTAAATGAAAATTAGTAATAAACATAATATGCAATTACCAACATAAACACGTGCTACATATAGTTAAAATTGTATTACAGCATAACGAAAAACATATCCGGACTTCAAATGAAAGTTTACGCGTACACCTTTTTCATAGTGAAAATAAATCTATTTATACCATGTTTTGTCAAATGGCAGTCACGTGACTTATGAATGAAATTGTGAACTGCATACGAAACCGATGCATTATCCCACGGATTAACAAAGTTGGGTGTAAAGTGTTCAAAAGTTTTGCATAAAGTAAAGTACATAAAAATCCATCATTGCAAACCGATCAACCATATCTTACCTTTTAAGCTATTTTCCACATAACACACAATAACTATAGTAATTTGTGCGAAGAGTACTTTGCTATAACGTCAGGTTGTCGCTCATGTCAAACCCAAAATGCAATGCAGCGTCGATTCGGTCACTGTACTGTATATTGTAACCTAAACTAGCTGGTAAAATGAAATATCTCTGCGTTTGTTGGCAGCAGAAGTTGGTCACTTAACAGGTTTATCCTTGTTCCTTAGCATGTATGCAGTGCATCTGAGTTGATATGCTACTTGTAACCCTACAATTAGCTTGTGTTTGGTATTGTTTTCTCACAATATGCTTACAGTCATGGTCCCGGCTTGAAAGGATGTGGCGTCCGACTTAAACATAGGATTGTTGTAGCAAGTGTCCCCTTCATCATTTACCTTAGAGGGATCTTTTTGCCAAAATGTGGCACTTTCAGCAACCAGTTTAGTTTTTCATTTGGTACATGCTTCTCTCATTCAGTGATTTATGGGAAGTATTGACCTTATTTGCTTGTCTTTGCATACAAAGGTGACATGGATCAATGATATGTGTTGTGTTGAGAATTCTGCGGGAAGCTGTGTCCCCAGAAGATGTACTAGAAACCTCTTTCAGGAAGCCTGCATTGATCTGAGCTGCCTTTCTGCCCCTGTTACTTCATAGAACTTCATTTCTAAGCTTATAATGCTCTCCAACATATATGTATCTTGTTCATTTTAACCTTTCCTTCTAGTTTAAACCCCCAAAATGAGCATTTTGTCTTTCGCTCAGTTATTAACGCCCATTTTGACCAGATTGCCACCATAAAAATAGTCAAAAGTACTTGTTTTGCGCCCAAAATATGAAATTTTGTATTCTCTTGAACCTCTGAATGACAGCTGGCAGAGCATATTGACCATCTGCTGCAGTTTAAAGGCACCCATGGCATTATATGCTAGAATATACCATTTGCGACTGGTAAATAAATGGGCTCCGAGCAACAAGGCGCTTTCAAGATTTCACACTTTTATAAGTGTGAAACAACAAGTTATAGGAAGCTTATTGATTTCTACACTTCAAAGTATCTTTGATCTCTCATTTTGCTTATTTGTTGTTTGTCTTGGATGAAATTGGATATTTTTGCTGTGAAAATGACATTTTTGGGGGTATTTAAAAAAAACACACACAAAAAAGACATTATCAAAATTGCTTGGAGTGAAAATATCTAACAAGTTCATTCTTTCCCCACCCCGCATAAGCCCCACGTGCCTGTCCATATGGTTTGTTTTGGTATTTTGTTGCAGATATTGAACACAACAGCTTTAACTCTTAAAGGGACATTTAAGCTTTAACAGCCCTTAAATCGCCTTCTTCGGACCGAAAACACCCGCATGTGAAAATGTGATCTAAAATGGCCAAATGGACAGATAATCCAGCCAACTTAATATATTGGTGCAATATGAATAGGAAGATAATAATATGCAAGAAAACACATTTCATTCAGAACATATTTTTCCTTTAGGTTACAATATACTAAATCTTTTTGGAGTGCAATGCTATACTCTTTAAAAACCTGAACATCATTTATAAGAAGACACAATTCTCTGTGTGGGCACTTGCCATGACTTTATTTTAGAATGTTTCTTTGTGCATGTGGTAGGGAAAACATTGATGTTTAACAGAAAATTCACTCATTTGCTTGAAGGTTAAAGACTACATGAGACTTTGACAGATGGCGGGAAACCCTCATCCACTGGTACGAACCCGGTAAATTGATGGCTGTAAAACAGTGACCGCTGATTCGCATCGAGTTCTTTCTTGCAAAACGCATGACCCCCCTTTTTTATTGTCTAAATCATTGCGACTTGGAATGCTCTTTAAGAAAAGGTATGGTTATGGGGGTCTCTATGCGCAAAAGTTTGACTTTATTTTTGTTGAAGTTATTGCTTTTACATTGAATTTGTGTAGGAAATCTTTTGGTATCCTCGAGTGCCCAATTTCGACGCATACAAGCAGTTTGTTGAAGTTTTGTTGCTCAATATAGGGATTTATGTAATAAATTTTGTTATTTCATTACACATGCACCTTTTATTTACACATTTTAAATTCAATCGATTGTGTTATCAACAAAAATTCGTTGAAAAACGAAATGACCCAAGTCTATGTAACGGCGGCCATATCTGTTGAGAGTGCCCTAAAACGACGCATCTGATTGGTTATATGATTTTAATGTAAATATCACTCCTGTAGAGACTGAATGCATAAAATAATAACTCATGGTTGTTCTACTTAAATGTGTAATTGCTTTAAAGGTAATATGAAACTGAAATTAATTAAATCAATTAAGATTTTTAATTGTGTGATGCCATACTGTATGGCAGGGTGGTTTTTTTAATAGGGGCCTGTGTCAGCAAACCCTGTCATAAGCTGTGTTATGAAGAATATGTGAATATAACCTGTAGTTCTTTTGTGGACCTGCACTTATAATTAATTAAATGAAAATTAGTAATAAACATAATATGCAATTACCAACATAAACACGTGCTACATATAGTTTAAAATTGTATTACAGCATAACGAAAACATATCCGGACTTCAAATGAAAGTTTACGCGTACACCTTTTTCATAGTGAAATAAATCTATTTATACCATGTTTTGTCAAATGGCAGTCACGTGACTTATGAATGAAATTGTGAACTTTTGCATACGAAACCGATGCATTATTCCCACGGTCTTATTAACAAAGACAATTGGGTGTAAAGTGTTCAAAAGTTTTGCATAAAGTAAAGTACATAAAAATCCATCAATTGCAAACCGATCAACCATATCTTACCTTTTAACCCGCTATTTTCCACATAACACACAATAACTATAGTAATTTGTGCGAAGAGTACCATTTGCTATTGTATGACGTCAACGGATGTCGCTCATGTATCAAACAAAGCAAAACAAAAATGCGTCGAATTGGGGCAGCGTCGATTCGGGTCACTGTACTGTATATTGTAACCTAAACTAGCTTTAGGTAAAAATGAAATATCATCTGCAAGTGCAAAATATGACTGGGAAAGCTGATTTTTGGTCATTTCTTAACAAAAGAGAAGAAATAAGTGCCTTAAATGCATGAATTCAGATAATTTGACCTGGAATAGTTGTTTTTCAAGTTGACCCCCCCTGATATAGCCAAATAAGGGCTAAATTGCTTTCCGACTTGAATTCAAAGGCATATTGGTTGACCGTGTAGCGTTAGTGTGCTACATGAAGTCAGAATTCAACGCCAGGAACTCCGTGATCCAGTAACGCAACAATAGCTAGTGCATAAAGCATGAACATTCAAACAGAGCCCCATTTCACCGACATGGAATGGCGGACATTTTTACAGTTTGGACAGTGCAGCAGACACTTATTGAGGCAGCCTTCATATTTAGTACAATCATGAACATAACAAGGTTTATTACTTCATATTATTCATAAAATACACTAAAAATACTTAAATGCATGTTTTTTTGCCATTTTATATCTATTTTTTATTGGGAATTTTGACTTTTTCAGGTAGAGGAATGTCTGCAACTAAGCCGAGGGCCACTGGATAAGGGTTGTGATGGTAAAACAGGTAATAATACTAAATTATTATCATGTACGCAAGCAAATAAGCATATTTATGATGCTTAAGGTGTGAAATACTGTCATAATCAGGTTTGTGGTCACTCAAACCCTTGCCGCCATGCATTCCCCGTGCAGTTTGTATGGATAGTTCCGCGTCCTGACACGTAAAGCTCGCGCTTTGTTGGCAGCAGAAGTTGGCACTTAACAGGTTTATCCTTGTTCCTTAGCATGTATGCAGTGCATCTGAGTTGATATGCTACTTGTAACCCTACAATTAGCTTGTGTTTGGTATTGTTTTCTCACAATATGCTTACAGTCATGGTCCGGCTTGAAAGGATGTGGCGTCCGACTTAAACATAGGATTGTTGTAGCAAGTGTCCCTTCATCATTTACCTTAGAGGGATCTTTTTGCCAAAATGTGGCACTTTCAGCAACCAGTTTAGGTTTTTCATTTGGTACATGCTTCTCCATTCAGTGATTTATGGGCAAGTATTGACCTTATTTGCTTGTCTTTGCATACAAAGGTGACATGGATCAATGATATGTGTTGTGTTGAGAATTCTGCGGGAAGCTGTGTCCCCAGAAGATGTACTAGAAACCTCTTTCAGGAAGCCATGCATTGATCTGAGCTGCCTTTCTGCCCCTGTTACTTCATAGAACTTCATTTCTAAGCTTAAAGCTCTCCAACATATATGTATCTTGTTCATTTTAACCTTTCATTATAGTTTTAAACCCCCCCAAAATGAGCATTTTTGTCTTTCGCTCAGTTATTAACGCCCATTTTGACCAGATTGCCACCATAAAAATAGTCAAAGTACTTGTTTTGCGCCCAAAATATGAAATTTTGTATTCTCTTGAACCTCTGAATGACAGCTGGCAGAGCATATTGACCATCTGCTGCAGTTTAAAGGCACCCATGGCATTATATGCTAGAATATACCATTTGCGACTGGTAAATAAATGGGCTCCGAGCAACAAGGCGCTTTCAAGATTTCACACTTTTATAAGTGTGAAACAACAAGTTATAGGAAGCTTATTGATTTCTACACTTCAAAGTATCTTTGATCTCTCATTTTTGCTTATTTGTTGTTTGTCTTGGATGAAATTGGATATTTTTTGCTGTGAAAATGACATTTTTGGGGGTATTTAAAAAAAAACACACACAAAAAAGACATTATCAAAATTGCTTGGAGTGAAAATATCTAACAAGTTCATTCTTCCCCACCCCGCATAAGCCCCACGTGCCTGTCCATATGGTTTGTTTTGGTATTTTGTTGCAGATATTGAACACAACAGCTTTAACTCTTAAAGGGACATTTAAGCTTTAACAGCCCTTAAATCGCCTTCTTCGGACCGAAAACACCCGCATGTGAAAATGTGATCTAAAATGGCCCAAATGGACAGATAATCCAGCCAAACTTAATATATTGGTGCAATATGAATAGGAAGATAATAATATGCAAGAAAAACACATTTCATTCAGAACATATTTTTCCTTTAGGTTACAATATACTAAATCTTTTTGGAGTGCAATGCTATACTCTTTAAAAACCTGAACATCATTTATAAGAAGACACAATTCTCTGTGTGTGGGCACTTGCCATGACTTTATTTTAGAATGTTTCTTTGTGCATGTGGTAGGGAAAACATTGATGTTTAACAAACAGAAATTCACTCATTTGCTTGAAGGTTTAAAGACTACATGAGACTTTGACAGATGGCGGGAAACCCTCCCATCCTGGTACGAACCCGGTAAATTGATGGCTGTAAAACAGTGACCGCTGATTCGCATCGAGTTCTTCTGCAAAACGCATGACCCCCCTTTTTATTGTCTAAATCATTGCGACTTGGAATGCTTTTAAGAAAAGGTATGGTTATGGGGGTCTCTATGCGCAAAAGTTTGACTTTATTTTTTGTTGAAGTTATTGCTTTTACATTGAATTTGTTGTAGGAAATCTTGGTATATTGTAACCTAAACTAGATTTAGGTGAAAATGAATATCATCTGCAAGTGCAAAATATGACTGGGCAAGATGATTTTTGGTCATTTTTAACAAAAGAGAAGAAAATAAGTGCCTTAAATGCCTGAATTCAGATAATTTGACCTGGAATAGTTGTT